>NC_092047.1:23317869-23601884 GCF_003086295.3 Arachis hypogaea
AAATGGCACCTTGTGATTTTGTATGAAAACATGGTTTTTGGACACACTTTGATGGGACATAACTTGGACTACAGATTTCTGTTGTATGCCAAATCTATTTAGAAATGAAATTGGATCCGGGATGTCCATGCCGTTCGAAAAACGGGTGAAAAATGATTTAAAATGAGAAAGTTATGTCCGTCGGAAGATTGGGGGTTGAATCTGTAAATTCTGCAGCTTTTAACTTAGAAAACTTTTAGCAAAATGACCCTCCACGCGTAGGCGCACTTAGCGCGTACGCGTCGTTCTTCAAGAAGGCACCATCCACGCGTGCGTGTGGTGTGCGCGTGCGCGTCGATGCGCTGCACCCAATGCCCAGCTATTTTCCAGAGAGTTGTGCCAGTTTTGTGCCTGGGCGCAAGAGCACCCACGCGTACGCGTGGCTGACGCTTGCGCGCCGTTTGGATATTTTTCAACCCGCACGTTCGCGCGTATGACGTTTGCGCGTCGATGAGTTTTTGGCCATCCGCGCGTGCGCGTGGAGTGCGCGTACGCGTGGCCCTGTTTTCATGCCAAAGATGGTTTTTGAGTTTTTAAAGCCAAATCTCATACTTCTAAGCCTCCAATCTCATCCCTTAGGTATTAAATCATTATGATATTCCTAGCAATGAGGAAGGAACTAGGGGATGTGGTAACTTGCGAGTGAAGCAAGGGAAAAGGTTATGATCAATGATGATCAGATATGATTATATGAGATATGGAGGGTGACGGTGGAAGTACCGTGTAAGCCATGAGCCGAAAGGCTATAATTATTGATAAATGGCCGGTTCTTGATTGAACCATGGGCCGGATGGCTGAGTTATTGCCGGGTTACGGCAAGGCCATTATTGTTTATGGCTGAGTATAAATGCCTATATGATTAATAAATGAATGTGTTACATGGATAACAATGAAAAAAGGTTGAAATGTGATGTGTGACCCCGGGTAGTAGGCAGTGGCGTTGTCCACTTGCTCCGGGTATGAGACGGAAAAGGATGTTTATGATAAATGATTTTAATTATGGAGTTTTGAACACATGTGTATTTGTGATACCTGGGTAGTAGTAAGGTGGTGGTTCGTCCCGCTTGCTCCAGGTTAATGCTTGAGATTTGATAACAGTGATGATTGCTTCTAAACTGAACGAATGTATGTTTTGAGATCCTGGGTAGTAGCAAGGGTTGTGGTTCGTGCCACTTGCTCCAGGACAGAGATTGAGACCCTGGGTAGTAGCAAGGGTTGTGGTTCGTCCCACTTGCTCCAGGTCAGAGATTGTGACGCCTGGGTAGTAGCGGCAGTAGTGGTGAATCCACTCGCTCCAGGTTGAGCTTGTAAACACCCGCCTGGGTAGTAGCCGCAGTAGTGGTTATTCCACTGGCTCTGCGTTGAGCGGGTAGTAGCAAGGGGGTTGTAGCTCAAACCTACTTGCTCTGCAATGGGTGTTTCTGTCCAATGGTTAGCTACCAGGACATGTCGGGTTGGCTATATAACCGACAGATGATATCATCAGCCATAGGGCAGGCATTCATCATTTGCATATGTTTGAATTGTTTGGGTTTGCCATTTGTTTTGGATTTCTACATCATATATGCCATGTTACCTGACTATATGCTACTTGTTCTACTTGTACCATATTTGTGTATTACTTGCCTGTATTGCTTGTGTTTGTACAACTGAGAGGCCTCTCATGCTGGTGTCGGTGGGTGTGAGGGCTGTTCTTGATGGGATGAATTGATGATGCGATTGCATGATGATGATGCTTATTGAATGAGATAACTGGAGCTTCCTGGGTAGACACAGTGATGTGGTTTCACTAGCTCCAGGCGAGTGTATGATGTATTGATATAGAATTGCTGAGGCAGAACAACTGGTGATGATTTTGCTTATAATTCTGAGTCTGATTCGTGGAAGAGTCAGCGAGTTGGGAAACATGTGAAACATGAATTGAATTTAGCACTCCCTTATGACAGTTGCCTATTCATGGATTAGCGAGAACCTAGGATGAATAATTGGTGAAGAAGTTTAGGATGCTTAGTGAGTTTTTATTGCAGTACATTGAATTTATTTGGCACTTTTACCGTACTGGGAACCCATGGGCCCGGGGTTCTCATTCCGTATATATCTCTTGTTTTTCAAATACAGGTCCAGGTGCTCAGAAGTGAGCTGTGGTTCGTCTGAGAGACGACGAAGATATTTATTTTCTCTACTTTGTGTTTTGCTTAGAATCTCTCCACCTTTGTTTTGAAAAGATTATATTATGTATTGAACTCTTTTGGAACTTGCCTATAGAGGCTCTTATGTTTTCTTTGGGAGAGATTAGGATATATTGTTGTCATCTACTTTCATACTGTACCCTAGTCGGCCTAAACTTCGCGGGTCGCGACTAGTGGCTATTTACTTATGCTATAAATATCTATCTGTTATCTATCTCTTAATCTCCTTTATGCCTTGTCCATATATCACGTTCGGCTTAGCAGTTTAACTTTTCGTTGTCGAAACATGAGTGATACGTCTTCGCGGTTTTATTTCTACTCTTTTCAGGCTTCTCGATTAATACTCCTTTCGAAAATTACCTATATTTATATATTAAAAATCCACCTGAGAGTCGTACCACCGTAATATCATTGACTTATGACTCGAGCATAAGGATTTGAATATTAGGGTGTTACATTATGGTATCAGAGCAGTTCGTCCTCGTGAGCCTGAGGGATGGAACTGCTTATGCTTCAATGCATACTCTGAGTCTGTGCCTGTGCTAGTTAGGGTATCTAACTGATACATCTAGCATGAAGTCCATGAGTGTACCTTTGGTACTTTGAAGCACTATACTTCCGATATTGAGACTGATCAACTTGATATCGATTGTTTGGTGTGTATAGGAACCAGATGGCACCTCGTGGACCCGGTCGGGGACGTGAAAGAGATCGTACTAATGCGCAGGAACCAGAAATCAACCCGAATAACCCGGTAAACCTTATGGCGGTGTTGGAGAATATGGCTGCTACTATGCAGGCCACTACGGAGGCTCTTGGGCAACAGATGAACAATAATGGCAATGGCAGAAGGGAAGCTCAGGGCCCGATGACACTGGCAACCTTCTTAAAAGTTAATCCACCTAAGTTCAAGGGAACCACCAATCCGACTAAAGCTGATACTTGGTTTCAGGCCATGGAGCGAGCACTGCAAGTGCAGTTGGTGCCTGAAGAGCAGCGTGTTGAATTCGCTACCTATCTACTCACGGGGGAAGCATCGCATTGGTGGCAAGGGGCTCGACGTCTCCTGCAACAGGGGAATGATCATATCACTTGGGATGCCTTCCAGGTGGAATTCTATAAGGAGTACTTTCCGAATTCTGCCAGGACAGCCAAGGAATTGGAGTTACTGCAGCTAAAGCAAGGTGTTATGTCCGTATCTGAGTATACAGACAAATTTGAGGAGCTATTCAGGTTTTTCTGCATGTGTCAAGGAGCTCCGGGAGGCTTCGAGGAATGGAAATGCATTAAGTATGAAGGAGGGCTCCGGAGCGACATCTTAAGTTCAGTGGGACCAATGGAGATCCGAACTTTTTCAGAATTAGTGAACAAGAGCCGTATTGCTGAAGAATGTGTGAGGAAGGCTATTGAGGCGAAGAATGACCGTCGGGAGTCCCACCGCAGGGAGCACAATCAAGAATACCCAACAAGGGGTCAAGAGTTTAAGGGGAGAGGATATATACAACACTTTCCCCAAGGACGGAATAACTTTGCGAAGAGTGAGGAGTCCCAAAGAAACGGTAAGGGAAAACGGGCAGCGGCTGCTTCTGATGTTTCGAGCTGTCAGAGATGCGAAAGTCATCACCCATATAGGCCGTGCCGATTGGGGTTAGGTGTATGTTACAAGTGCGGGTTACCAGGGCATGTATCAAGAAATTTCCAACAAGGAGAGAGTTAGGATGCGGGCCGATTGCGACAGTAAGATTGAGGTAATTGCAATAATCAGGCTTAAAGGACAGTGTGTGATTTTATAATATCGCCTGTACAGTAAAACTGGGAATGTCAAGCTTAATATTAGACTGAGAAGCAAACCAGCTGGTCTAAGTAAGGATTTACCTTAATACAAATGGATAAATGCCTGAGATGTAAATGATTTTCTGTTGAGAATGATGTGTTATGTTTGTTATGTAGTTGGTTGATTTCTGGATTCTTGGTGAAACGGATTGAACCCGTGACTTTTAGTTCCTTTGATTTAAATAGAAAAGGAATGGTACGGTCCTAAATGATGGATTTAGAAACATTGATTTGAAATGCCAGTCATGCTAAGTTGTGGTTGAGTACTTGAGGAAATAAGTGATGGAACTAATACTTGACGAGAAATCAAAGTGGCATAGCGGAAGCTTGCTAAAGCATTAGCATAGTATGGTAATAATAAGGAAAAGTGGGGTATGATTAGAAATGCTTTATGCTTTGAGTACTTAAAAATTTAGTGAGCTTATGCATATAATGATTCTAGATAATTGGAATTAATTGTGACTGTGAGCCTTGATGGTTCTGAAACGGATGAGGAAATTATCATTGATGCGTAATCTGATTTAGATGATGAGAGAGTGCAAGTTGTCGTGTTTGAGAGATGAGTACTATGATGTTTGGTCATAGTGACCTTGGATTTAGTTTGGGATTTATAATGATTGGTTTTGAAAGACGAATGTGAAAACCATTAAATTGAAATGTTGATGCGGTACTGAGATTGGTTTGAGGGAACCCGTGACAGGTGGTAAACTCCAATTTTTAGGGAGGTGCTGCTGAAAAAATTTTTCCCAAGAATTTGAAGGAGTGTTGGTTATATTTTTGAAAATGATTTTTGATCTGAGTAACTTCAACAAAAGAGATGTGTCTCGAAAGCTTTATATAGATTATTAAAGGAAAGCGGATTCTTAAGGGTTTGTCAGCTTGTTAGTCCAAACTCATTGAATTCTAAAAACAAAGAAAGTTTTGATTGATTATAGTGATGTAGGATAATGGCTATGATTAACGATGATGGCAATCTTATTGATGACATGATTCGAGATTTAATAAGGTGTGAGTTGATGAGACGGTAAAAGTAAGGAACGAGGCTGTTGGTCGGCGTTGAATGAACGACCGAGACCCTCAGGGATAGAGAAATCAGAGCGCGACAACGGAAGCGTGCAGAGTAAAAAGACCTTGGAACTGTTATGTGTTGGATATAAAGGCACACTACGTGCGCGTACTCGTAGTGATGGATAGAATTTTCGAGGGCGAAAATTTCTGTTAGGGGGGTAGAATATAATACCCGGTCTAACTGAAATTAATTACGGTTGTAAGATTTGGCAATTGGAATTTGATGATTTAAATATGATATTTGGATTCAGTGAATTTTTCCGAGTCGGAAGACATAGTTTTCTGCGTAAAAGCGCGCAGTAGAATTTTGACCGGCAGTACCGGCTGAGACCTGTCTGGTACTGCAGCTGAGAAAATTGATTATGAGTAAGTAGGATTAAGAAATGAGGAATTATAATTAGGGGAGGTAGAAATATTTGAAGTGCGATTTAGAGCGCTAATCTTAAAGGTTTTGGTCTAAAATTGGGCCAACGGACAAAAATAACTGAACCGGGCCTAAGTGGGCCCAAGACCCAACATATATAAACATTAGTTATGAGCATTTCAGCTCATTTTGCCCTAAAGAAGGAGTGTTGGGCGCTGAAATTGGGAAGAGAGAAGAGAAGAGAGAAAACCTAACTCTCTTTGATCTTCAAACCACCATAACTTGAGCTATGGAGCTCCGATTGACGAGCCGTTTGCAGCCACGCGTCGCTCTTCTCATCCTCTACAATTCTATCTAAGTTTGGTGGTGAGTATTTCATTCATCTCTGCCCAGTTTTCGAAATTCCCCACTGTTACACGTTTTTGGGTAGTTAGTGTTGAAATCTTGTGATTTTGGGTGTTTAGGGATACTCCAACATGGATTCTAAGTGGGTTCTATCCCTACTTCATATGGGCTGAGGTAAGAAGGGCTCAAACCCTTGTAATTTATCATTTTTATGAGCCCTAAGTTGATATATGTATGTGATATTAGTTATGTTAGTGTATTTGGTGATGTTGGTGCACAATTGGGAGATTGGTATTGCTTGAGGAGCTTTGGTAAGGCTTGGAGCTAAGGTTGGTGAAGAATTCCAAAGAAGAGGCTCAATTGGTTTGGCTACAAGAGGTACGGTTTAAGTTTCATTTAAGTACCATGTGTTGTGATGAGAATTCCTAGGCTAGATGCCCCTAGGATTAAGTTTGGATTATGTAAATGGTTGGTGCTAATATGCATAGTTGATATGTAACGTGAATTAATGATTGGGTTGAGAATTGTGTGACCTTGTATGCTTGGTGTATTGAGAATTTGATGTACTGGGTAATGAGTATTGATTTTGTGGTTTATGCATTTAAATTGTGAAAATTGGGCCGGAGGCCGTGAATTTTGGGCCGGAAGCCGGAAAGAGGTAAGAAAGGTAAGTCGATGTGTGCATTATATGATGGCACAAGTGATTGGATGAATTTCAGATAATGAATATATGAATGATTAGGTTGGTTATTGAATAATAAGGTTTGAGAAGTTGAAGTGTGGAATTTGGTAATTTTGGGTGAATTTATGTAGATGAGGTATGTTTGGTTCGGTTGAGATATATTATGTGATCATATATGTGATTATGATTATTGATGCCTTGATGGTATGATGATGCATTAGAGATATGTATGTTGTGATATATGCTTGGGGAATGATTAAGGTTGATTTGTGGGTGAAATCACGTGATAGTGAGTATGATATTGATTATGTATAATGATGGTTGATTGGAAATGGTATTATTGGAAATTGGTATGAGGAAGGATGTATGACATGATATTGTGTTTGTCCTTTAGCCATTTGATTGAGAAGTGTTAAAATGGTTGGATGTGGTTTTGGAAATTTTTGGTAAAGTGTCAATGTGTGAGTTGAGGATGGCTTGATGTGGATTTTGGTACATTTTGATTGATTTCAAAAAGGGTTGAAATTGGCATGTTTTAGTTGATTTTGAAAAGAGTTGAAAATTGCTTGTTTTGAAAATGGCACCTTGTGATTTTGTATGAAAACATGGTTTTTGGACACACTTTGACGGGACATAACTTGGACTACAGATTTCTGTTTTATGCCAAATCTATTTAGAAATGAAATTGGATCCGGGATGTCCATGCCGTTCGAAAAACGGGTAAAAAATGATTTAAAATGAGAAAGTTATGTCCGTCGGAAGATTGGGGGTTGAATCTGTAAATTCTGCAGCTTTTAACTTAGAAAATTTTTAGCAAAATGACCCTCCACGCGTAGGCGCACTTGGCGCGTACGCGTCGTTCTTCAAGAAGGCACCATCCACGCGTGCGTGTGGTGTGCGCGTGCGCGTCGATGCGCTGCACCCAATGCCCAGCTATTTTCCAGAGAGTTGTGCCAGAGTTGTGCCAGTTTTGTGCCTGGGCGCAAGAGCACCCACGCGTACGCGTGGCTGACGCTTGCGCGCCGTTTGGATATTTTTCAACCCGCACGTTCGCGCGTATGACGTTTGCACGTCGATGAGTTTTTGGCCATCCGCGCGTGCGCGTGGAGTGCGCGTACGCGTGGCCCTGTTTTCATGCCAAAGATGGTTTTTGAGTTTTTAAAGCCAAATCTCATACTTCTAAGCCTCCAATCTCATCCCTTAGGTATTAAATCATTATGATATGCCTAGCAATGAGGAAGGAACTAGGGGATGTGGTAACTTGCAAGTGAAGCAAGGGAAAAGGTTATGATCAATGATGATCAGATATGATTATATGAGATATGGAGGGTGACGGTGGAAGTACCGTGTAAGCCATGAGCCGAAAGGCTATAATTATTGATAAATGGCTGGTTCTTGATTGAACCATGGGCCGGATGGCTGAGTTATTGCCGGGTTATGGCAAGGCCATTATTGTTTATGGCTGAGTATAAATGCCTATATGATTAATAAATGAATGTGTTACATGGATAACAATGAAAAAAGGTTGAAATGTGATGTGTGACCCCGGGTAGTAGGCAGTGGCGTTGTCCACTTGCTCCGGGTATGAGACGGAAAAGGATGTTTATGATAAATGATTTTAATTATGGAGTTTTGAACACATGTGTATTTGTGATACCTGGGTAGTAGTAAGGTGGTGGTTCGTCCCGCTTGCTCCAGGTTAATGCTTGAGATTTGATAACAGTGATGATTGCTTCTAAACTGAACGAATGTATGTTTTGAGATCCTGGGTAGTAGCAAGGGTTGTGGTTCGTGCCACTTGCTCCAGGACAGAGATTGAAACCCTGGGTAGTAGCAAGGGTTGTGGTTCGTCCCACTTGCTCCAGGTCAGAGATTGTGACGCCTGGGTAGTAGCGGCAATAGTGGTGAATCCACTCGCTCCAGGTTGAGCTTGTAAACACCCGCCTGGGTAGTAGCCGCAGTAGTGGTTATTCCACTGGCTCTGCGTTGAGCGGGTAGTAGCAAGGGGGTTGTAGCTCAAACCTACTTGCTCTGCAATGGGTGTTTCTGTCCAATGGTTAGCTACCAGGACATGTCGGGTTGGCTATATAACCGACAGATGATATCATCAGCCATAGGGCAGGCATTCATCATTTGCATATGTTTGAATTGTTTGGGTTTTCCATTTGTTTTGGATTTCTACATCATATATACCATGTTACCTAACTATATGCTACTTGTTCTACTTGTACCATATTTGTGTATTACTTGCCTGTATTGCTTGTGTTTGTACAACTGAGAGGCCTCTCATGCTGGTGTCGGTGGGTGTGAGGGCTGTTCTTGATGGGATGAATTGATGATGCGATTGCATGATGATGATGCTTATTGAATGAGATAACTGGAGCTTCCTGGGTAGACGCAGTGATGTGGTTTCACTAGCTCCAGGCGAGTGTATGATGTATTGATATAAAATTGCTGAGGCAGAACAACTGGTGATGATTTTGCTTATAATTCTGAGTCTGATTCGTGGAAGAGTCAGCGAGTTGGGAAACATGTGAAACATGAATTGAATTTAGCACTCCCTTATGACAGTTGCCTATTCATGGATTAGCGAGAACCTAGGATGAATAATTGGTGAAGAAGTTTAGGATGCTTAGTGAGTTTTTATTGCAGTACATTGAATTTATTTGGCACTTTTACCGTTCTGGGAACCCATGGGCCCGGGGTTCTCATTCCGTATATATCTCTTGTTTTTCAGATACAGGTCCAGGTGCTCAGAAGTGAGCTGTGGTTCGTCTGAGAGACGGCGAAGATATTTATTTTCTCTACTTTGTGTTTTGCTTAGAATCTCTCCACCTTTGTTTTGAAAAGATTATATTATGTATTGAACTCTTTTGGAACTTGCCTATAGAGGCTCTTATGTTTTCTTTGGGAGAGATTAGGATATACTATTGTCATCTACTTTCATACTGTACCCTAGTCGGCCTAAACTTCGCGGGTCGCGACTAGTGGCTATTTACTTATGCTATAAATATCTATCTGTTATCTATCTCTTAATCTCCTTTATGCCTTGTCCATATATCGCGTTCGGCTTAGCAGTTTAACTTTTCGTTGTCGAAACATGAGTGATACGTCTTCGCGGTTTTATTTCTACTCTTTTCAGGCTTCTCGATTAATACTCCTTTCGAAAATTACCTATATTTATATATTAAAAATCCACCTGAGAGTCGTACCACCGTAATATCATTGACTTATGACTCGAGCATAAGGATTTGAATATTAGGGTGTTACACACAGTAAATGGTAGGTTCATGCAAGCACCGCCGAACTCCAAGACAGACCACGACACGTTTGAAAGTCGGCAAGTAGTGGTAGCCCCCGGAGATGGACCAGGTTGTTCAACTTGTCCGTCATCAGGTAATACTCAATCAGTAACATAATGTAACACCTCCCATACTGTTGGAGTGTCTCTAGATCAATGGTATCGGGCATATGTTAGACTCGCCTGAAGCCATGTCAGCTTCAACGAGAAAGACTCTTTCCTCTGCGCCCTTGCTGCTGAACCACTGGAGGCCTGGCACCAAATAGTCACTCCACCAACTCCCACGTCTCGGTGTCGTACCATCTGTAGAAATCACGAAAGCACCCACACTGGCTTTCTGTGCACGCGTAGCCTGAGGTGGTACGCAACGTACTGCAGGTTGATGGTGCACTAACCCTATAGCAGGTAGAACATGTGTGTCTCCGGATGCCAACGCTCCATGAATGTTGTGATCAGAGAGTTGTCAAAGATAAAGTCCCTGAGAGGCACCGTGTCATCGAAGCCAGCTTCTCTCAAATACGGGACGATAGCATCCGATGATAGAAGTGTGTGACTCACTCGCTAAGAAAGAAGTAGGCGAGACCTCTGACAACAAATAAATTATCACAATTAGAAAAATATTATATACGTGCAATGACATAACAAATTGAGTTAACTATTATATATACTTATTTAATAGAAATTTACAAATATGTACTAACTAAATTTATTTAAATAAAAATTTTTACGTTAATAATTACGATACTAAGTTGATTAATAAACATTTTTTCAATATGTTAATTAAAATAAAAATATTTAATAAAGTAGTTAATAATCTAATTAAAAAACTTCTACTTAATAATTTAATTTAAGTAAATACAGAATTATATAATTGTTCACTTAAAAATAACTTTTATTTGGATAGTTAATAACTAAATTAACAAATTAAGAAATATGTAATTAGTAAATTAACTTCAACGGTTAGAAAATATCTACTCCAACAATTAATATCTAAATTAATAATTATGTACTTAAAAACTTAATCACATAAAATCAGAACTACATTTCTAAAATCATACCTTATCAGTGACCTGTTGCTAACGATATATTTAGTCACTTAAACCATAAATTGTATTCTAGTTTTTGGCAAGTATTCTAACCATGGCTATACATATATGCGATAACATAAATGTGAAGATAACAAAACTAACTGTGAAGTCGGCTGCCTCGGTGACGTGCCATGTTGCGTTCAGTCAATTGATGTTTGGATTACATGCATTTGCGCGCACCATCTTAGTGTTACTCAATAATACAGAAAAGGATAAAAGAGAGAAAAAATTGGTGGAAAGGTTAGAAATGGAACCTAGAACTTTGTTGTGAACGACATGTATATATAGGCATCACTCAGTCTTATCTCGTTTACAGTGTAAACAAGATAAGTTTATAGGTATCTCATTTATACTATAAACGAGATAGACACATGTCGCTCTCATTATCTTATCTCCTTTACACTGTAAAAGAGATAAATTATGCTACGTGTTGTCCTAATTATTTTTAAAATAATTTATTTCAATAAATAAAATAATTTTTTAATTTATTTAAATAAAAAATTCCTTACCTTTATGGTTGTCTCTCTCTCATAATATATGTATATATATATATATTCAAACAGGATATTAGTGGCTAATTTTTTTATATATGAAAATAATATCGGTATTTTTTTTAAAATAAAATTATTTAATATAATTACATATTGGTGGATTTTGCAGGTGGAAAGTTAATACACAGAGGGTGTGTGTGGTTCAAGTATTACTTTATTACAAAGATTTTATTTCCATAGGAATCAAAGATACCTAAGGAGAAGGTGGGAATTAAAATGATGGTATTTTGATTCCTTGGAATCAAACTTGCTTAGGAATAACTTTTCAAACTTTAAACCAAACATGACAATATGATATTCTCATCTTAAAATTCCTAGGAATTATTTTATAATTCCTCCAACCACACACACCCAGAGTGCATATTGAACACATGTCAATATTCTGATACACGCAAAGTGCGTATTAGACATGTGTCAATATTTTAGCCAATATGTAGGATACGTGTTGGACACATTTTCTATACATTTATAATACTGTAATACACTTTAAATATCAATATTCAATTAAAAGTCTAAACCAGTATCTTCATCATCTCTATATTAAAAATAATTTCTGATTATTAGTCCTCATTCTTTCTTTTTCGCCATTTCTTTTTATTTTACTTTCTCTTTATCTTTTGAGAAAATTTCATTCTTCTTCTTTTAGAGATGCTAAAATGATACTTCCCTCCCCCTATTTATAAAATATTAAAAATTTAAAATATACCTTCCCCTCTCTTATACCTTTTAAAAAACCTCCTCCTTAATCCATTTTAACTTTTTTGTGTTAACTAACGTTAACTTTATATATTTTTTAAGAAAAAATAAATTTTTTTACAAAAATACACTTTAGTAAAAGTTTTATTTTTTTGTTAAATTTTGTTTATTAAAATACCCTTGAACAAATTATTTGTCTATTGATTAAATTGTATTTTTATCAAAATATTTTTTTAAAATTTTTTAATGATTAAATTAATTTTTTCCTAAGATACCCTTCAATAATTTTTTAATTATTAAGTTATAATTTTACTAAAATTTTCGTTAACAATTATTTTTGTATTTTATTATCAATTTTTTTATATCAATGTATATTATTTTAATATTAAATTAAAAATATCTTACCACTGTTAATATGTATAACAATTAATATTAATAAATAATTTATTTCATAAAACTATTAAAAATTATTAACAACTTTATCAAAACTTAAAAATAAATCGTGATGAATAAAATCCTAAATTTATAAAATTAACAACATATTCCTTCACATCTTTTCAAAATAAGTTCCTTACTAATTAAAATATTATTGAAAGGTATTTTAAAAAAAAAATAATTTAATCATTAAAAGATTTTTTAAAAAAATTTAAAAAAAATATAATTTAATTAATAAAAAAATTTATTAAAAAATATTTTAATAAACAAAATTTAATTATAAAAAATATAAATTTTTTATTAAAAGATATTTTTGTTAAATATATTTTTTTTGAAAATAGATAAAATTAATGTTAATTAACATAAAAAATTTAAAATAAAAAAATTATTTTAGTGTGTTTTAGAAAGAGAAAGTAAAATTTTCTAATATCTTTTTTATATAAATCAATACTCAATTGTTATTTTTTGCTTAGCTTGCAGCTTTTTATTTATGGGTACATTTATTCGCCGCTTTTTGCTATTTGCCTGTGGCAGTTTTTTCTTTTCACACGTTTTCCTTTTTTTTCTTAACACTTAATATTATACGAAAATAAAAGCAAAAAAGAGTTTCCTCACCACACAACTTTTGGGTATGCGTTGGAATACTACTATTACTAGTACAACTGTACAAGTTAATAAAAAACAATCCTTCTTCCTACTTTTATTTGCAGCTTTCCTTTTTGTGTACATTTATTGCAGCTTTTTTATTTTTTATTTTTCTATTTATACTTTTAAGAGAATAAAGATTAAAAAAGAAAGTCACCAAAAAAAAAATTAAAAAAGAAAAAGTTGTTTATTCATAGTATTAATTATTTTTATATATATATCCACAGTAATAGGTAAATTAATTCTTATTATTATGTTATTAGTTTGCAGTTTTTATTGTACATTTGTTTGTCACTTTTTGTTATTTGTACTTAGAATGTTTATGGTTAGATCAAATTTAAGTAAATTTATATTCGACCCTAAAAGAATAACGAGTCTATTTTGACCTAATTTAAAATGACCTGAAAAAATTAGATTAAACCGGATCGACACAATAAAATATTAGTATATATAAATTTGTAAATTTTTATATATTAAAATAATAAAATTTTATTTTCAAAAAATAAATTTAACAAATTTATATTATATCTATATCAAAATAAATTATTTTAAAATAAAAATAATACCGTATAATATAAAAAATATTAATTAAATTAAGAAAATATAATATAACATTACTGATTAACTCAAATATATATTTTTTATAATAAAAAGCAATTTTGGGCCAGGTTGGGAGACTCGAAATAAAATCTGAACCCGACCCGAAAATAACATCGGATTTAAAAAAAAATGTAAATCCGAACCCGATAAAATATGTCTCGGGTCCAAACTGGCCCGGATCTTGAACACCCCCTAATTTGCACGTTTTTTCTTAACCTCTTTTTTTACGTGAGAATAACTAATATATAGCCGTATCCTGCAGGAAATAATATATAAAAATATATTTTTTAAAATAAAAATACATATAATAATTTTTTTTATCAAAATTTCATAAAATTAATTAAATTTAAAATTTAACTATTTTAAATATTAAAAATAATAAAATTAATAAGTAATAAGTTTACTTATCTTCAAAGTATAATAATTACTCATTAAAAATATATAATTTGTAATTAAATTAAAATATTTATATTAGATTTTTATATTTTTAAATATTTCTTTTTAAATAATATTAACGATTAAATTTATAGATATTTTTTATGAATCATGAGTAAAATTTTTAAATTCTCTTATTCTTATGTTAAAACTGATTTGAGCAAGTATAATTTAAATACATAAAAATTGTCTTTGAATTACTTTTTTTATTATTATAGCAAAAAAAAACTATTATGAATAACTATTTTTTGTAATCTACCTATAATTGGTTTATATTATAGTATCATATTCATTTTTGGAATCAAAATAATATAATAAATGTTATTATCTATTAAAGTTTACCAATATATTTTGCCTATTTTTGAGTTAAAGTGACTATATTTGTACTTAGAAATGATTTTATATTTTTTGTTAATGTAAACAATTATCAAAATTACTAAAAGAGATGAATACACAATATCTTATCTTAATACATGTAGAATAATAGAAAGGAGTTGTGTCTAAAGTCTTGAATCGTATATATGTAAAATAATAATTATTGATAGAACTCATTTTCACAAAAAAAATCTTTTGTTACAATAGAAAGATAAGTGATATTGATTATTCAAGAATGGAAGTCGATTTATCTGTCAAATACAACTATTTTTTCTTCAAAAAGTAAATCTTTGTTATGTGTCAAAAAAATTAAGATATCCATTAAACATTTATCAAGTGCTTTGTAATAATATCTACTAACTAAGGAGTTTTTTTTTTTTTTTTTTTAAATTATGAGTTTGGTTCTCTAACAACATTACTTTAGGGGTAATTGGGTTAGATGTGAAATATGTAATTCTCAATTTTGATAGTATTTTGAACCTTAAATATATTCTATTCTTCTATTATAAATGAATAATAATACAATGCCACTTAAATTAAAATTTAGTGTATTTCATTTTTTAAATGAATTTCAACTGAAATTGAGTTTCAAATAAATGTTCTCATACTTCATTTCCATAAACAAAACCAAAATTCTTTCTCCGAGATACAAATGTTAATTTTTTTAAAATCGAATAAATTAAACTAATCCAAATCGCATTAGTTTGGGTTGGATTAGAACGAATTTAAAATATAAAATCAAGTAGATTCAATCTAAGTTGCAATAAATTATATACTTTAAATCATATTAATTTTTTTTTAAATCGATTCAAATCGCACCGTAAACATCACTATTTATAAACATATAGGTCAACTTTTTAATTAAAAAATATATTTTTTATCACACAGACTTGGTTGAAAATAACGTAAGTCAAATTTTAAGTATGATGATGTGATCACTTGACTATTATTTGACTTAAAAAAACAAACTTGTAATATTTTTCCTTTTCAATAATATCATACATATAAGAAGATTCTTTGCAACGTAAATTAGGCGCTACTTCATTCCCTAAATGAAAGTCTAACTACAAATGATTTTTTCTCTTATATATCGTAGCCAAATAACCGTCATAAAATATTATATACCAAAATGTATCTATAATTAAAATGGTTTTTAGTTTTATTATCAACCACTTGCGTTTTTTCTAATGAATCATTGATATTATATATATATAATAGTTGTTACATGATTCAGATTGTGTATAATTTAATGATATAGTTTTAAGGAACTCATTTTAATTTGAAATTGTGTATTCAATTACTGTAACACAAATATTATATTTATTGCACATGATAATATATAAAAATATATGAAGTATTTTTTATTTTTTAAATGAAAATACATAAAGCAATTGTTATTATAATATTTTATAAAATAATAGTTAAATCCAAAGTTTAATTGATTTTAATATTAAAATATAAAAAATAATGAATAAAAATATACGTGTCTTTAAAATAGAATAATTATTCATTGATGATATTATATAGTTTAAATTTTAAATAAAATATTTATATTATACTTAAAAAATTAAATTTCGTTAAGAAATGTATGTTGTTTTAATTATTTAGGATAAAACTTTAAACATGATCTGTCTTTATGAAAGGTGAATTTTTTGAAAATAAAAATTTAGACGAAAATTATTAACAATAAATGACATTATTATAAATCATCCATGTATTAACCTTTACAAAGATAAAAGCGATATTTGAAAAAAATAAAAAAAATTTGTCTTTAATTTATTTAATCAATTTTATTTAAGTTGATTGGACATAATTATCATTTATTTATTGACAATATTTATTATTTTATAATTTAAAAAGTAAAAAATTCTTCACGTTATTATATAAGTTAAAATGTCTATATATAATTTTTTATTTTATAAAAAACTTAAAAAGAAATATAATTAAGTATTTATATATTTATTATTTAGAATCATTTCAATAAAAATAATAATAATTTGTTTGGAATTTTGAATAAATTGTAATAAATTATTTATTTATGTCTTTGAATTTAGTAAGATTAATGCATGTTTATAAGAAAAATGAGTGAATGAATAAAATTAATTTGATTAGATAATTTACTGGTATAATAATTAGGTAGTTAGTATAAAATAGTTAGTTTCATAAATTATCATAAAATAATTAATTATCATAAAGGGGTCAAAAACAAAATTTATACAAAGATTAGTATAAAGAGCTTCATATAGTTATTCTTAAATTCATACGTTTAGTATTTTTTAAGTAATAAATTTAAAAATTAGTTACTTTTGTTAATATATCAATATAAAATTAGATGTCTGGGTAAATTTTTTTATACCATTAGAGGATAAAAAACTTTAAATAGAAACTATAATCTAACTTAATATTTAAATTGTTATTATCTTAATATTAGATGCTCTGATCTCATTTTGAGTATAATTTTAATTTGTATAAACACAAAATGAGAAAATAAAATTAATAATCTTTTATTTTATATTTTTTTATCTTGAGTTTATTTTATCCTATCTAGTTAAATATTTTTCTGAATTTAATTTTTAATTATTACTATTTTAGAATAGTAAATAACCATAATACACAATCAATACACTTATAGACACAACTAATTTTAAATTGAATTTCTAAAATTGAAAATAAATAAATAAAAAAATTATTTTTAAAGCTCCTTTCAATCTTAATTTAATTAATCAATCATAGTTGAATTTTAAAACTCCTTCTTTCTTGTTTTCCAAGTTTTATTTGCATATAAAAGTATTTTTAATACATATTAGAACTAATTTTCTAAAAACTAGAAATTAAATATTCAAATTAATCTAAAACCTTAATTCTATGAATTATGATATAAAATTATATAATTATTGAATAGACATCTTACGTACTAAGTTAATTATAAAAATATAACTAGACATGCAATTATCATTCCATAATATAAATTACAAAAATAATTATATCTCACAATTTTATTAACCCAAATATCTCTTTACATTCAAATAATAGAAATGATAACTATCAATTATACAACAATGATATTAAGATTAACTTAGCTTAGAAATAGTCAATAATATAATAACATAAACACATACTTCAAATAAAAGAATAAATTAATAAATATAAGGTGTCATAAGTGGTAGGAAGAAAAAATTAATATTTTTTATTATGTGTTTTGCTTGAATATAAAAGCAAAACAATATAATAATATTGGAGCTTATGTTTCGTTTTTTTGTCGTAGTTTCAATCTTCCACATTTAGGTTAAAGTTAAATAAAAAAATTTTTCTTGTGAAGAGTAGAACTAGGTGAAAAGTGAAGTTGTTTACTAAATTTATTCATCAAATAATGTTATTTGATTCCATACCTATGCTATACCACGTGTACATCACAGATGTGATTGGTGGTAGAAAAAAAAAATCAAGAGGTAAAAAAAAAAACCATTAAAAAGAATCATGAAGTTATCTAAATATTATAAATATATTAATTTAATTTTTTATTAAAATAAAATACGTTCCTAGCTATATAGGTAGAAAATTAAAATTTCTCAATGCAAGATTTTATGAAAGAAAACAAATCTGATCATTATTGCTTTAGCTAATTGGCATTCTATTTTTGATATTATTTTTAATATAATAATAAATAAATGATTCAATTGAACAATATAAATTATATTACAAGTTATTATATTTATAACAACCCAAATTTTTAAAATTAAATTTTATATTTTAAATTTAAAAAAAATTAATTTAATTATGACTTATTTTATTATTTTAAATTATCTATTAAAAACTATATTGATAGTTATAGTTTAAATTGATTTTTATAAATATTATTATTATTATTATTATTATTATTAAAGTTTACTAAAAAAAGAAAGAAAATTTAAAGTTTGACTCATATGCACTATATATATATATATATATATATATATATATATATATATAAACGTGGATCCATTCACAACCAGAAAGCAAAATAAAGATACGAAACGTGGATGGCATGCAAGTATATATGTTTGGTAATGACACATATTAAGGCTTAATCACCACAAATTTTTGTTCCTTACTATCATCCCTTAATCAATTTTCCTTTTCTTTTCGTTCATTACTAAGTTGAGTTTGAAGAAAATAAAAAGAAAGGGGCCGAGAAAGAAAAGAGAGAACTGTAACCCTTTCATAAGTTTCGGCTTCGATTTCTTAAGTTTCGTAACTCTAATTAAAAATTTAGTCCGATAGAAGTGTTCGTATCTTCCTCCTCTACATATTGGCGTTATTTTTGTCCGGTAGAAGTTGACGGTGACGTGACTCCTCTTCCCCTTGAGTTTGGCCAACTGGAGTTCTAGGAGGCACAGACGATTCCGGATGTTTTCTTTTTCAGCGGCTCGGTCAAAAGGCTTCTCCAAGGTTTTGAGTATTTCAATTTCATACAGAGATATGGGATATTTTATTAAATTAAGTATTTTAAACTTTGAATGCCTAAGAAGTTTACTGAATTATTGCAAATATATGAATGTTTGAATGATGATTTTAAAGATGCTTGGCAATGCTGATTTTGGTTTTTTTTAAGATTGATTTTGAGTTAAGATCGCGATTTGTTGAGAAAGAGGAAACCCGAAAGGGTGGCATATCTCCAGAGGGATAGGTTTTTATATCAAATTCATTTGTATAGCATTTATTATTCTTAATAATTGTGTGATTTTAATTACTAAAATCTTTTTCTGAAATTTTCTTAAAAACTGACACGCGATATCGACGTAAAGGCTCAATAGTAAATTTATAATAAAGGAAATCAGATCCGTAACGCCTTACTTTTGGTACGATCATGACGTGCTAAAAGTTAGGGTGTTACATTATGGTATCAGAGCAGTTCGTCCCTGTTAGGGCCTTGGGAATGGACTGATTATGCTTCACTGCATACTCTAAGTGTCTGTCATGTAATAGGACTTGTCCTAATGACAAGAGTTTGAGTTTTAAGATGCAAGACTGTCTGTTGATTAATGCTGTTAGCTTACCATTGCATACCTCATGGTAATAAGTCTGGCCAACTTAATACTAATGATTTATGTATATGAGAGTACTAACGGGTTATCATAGACGCAATAGAAGTAATAAGTAACGTAAATTACGGGGTTTGAGAACGTTAGAAGTTAAGTTTAGGGGTTAGTTCCGGTTCAACGTATAATCCTTATTCGTGCTAATGCAGTGACGGACCCAGAAAATTTTAGGAGTGGGGACAAAAATATATATATACTAAAATAAATTTTATTAAATATTATTAATTATATAGAGATATAAAAATTAAAGAGTTAGTGAACACTTTCATTCTTAAAATACTATTCATTATATATAATTTATAAAAAAATATTTTTTATTTCTAAAACTTGAACTTAAAATATTTTAATTAAATTATAAATACCTTATTATCCTAACTAATTTTTTATACACATTTAATAATAAAAGACTGAATTAATTAGTATATTAGCGCTTAATGATACACTAATATTTATAATTTGAAACTAGAATTATATATAAATACTAAAAAAATTAAATCTGTATACGAAAAGTATGTTTATATAAAATAACAGAAACATAATTCACAATTTTTTCTTTCTTTCTTTTTAAAATAATTAAATTTGTTATATATTTTTTAATTTAATTTTGATATAATGTTAGATGAAAGATTTTATACATCTGTTTAATTATGTATTGTAATTAAAATATTTTTCTATTACTATTTCTAAAAATAAAAAATATATTCTAAATTAGTAAATTAATCAATTTATTTTAAAATTTTATACGCAACATAGGTACATATAATAGAACAAAAGATAAAAAATAAGTAATAAAAATGAATAAATCGAAAATAAAATAAAATATATAAAGTCACGAAGAAAATAAAATATTAGATTAATACCTAAACTACAGTTGTTTGAATTAAAATTTGCAATTGAAAATATAAAAAAGAGAAACAATTAAATTGAAAGATACATAAGGTCATGGAGAACTATATAAAAAACATAAAAAATTTAAAATTTATTTTTTGATGAAGAAAAGATGACCACTAGATAAGGAATAGAAAAAAAAAGTTGAAAATATAAAAATAAAAAGAGGGCTTAAAGGAATAAAGGAGTGACGACACAAGAATTAAATTTGATTAGGTTAAATAATAATCAAAATGATAGAGAAATAAAAAAAGTGAATTTAAAACTTTAGCTAATTGAGTTTAATTTATTTATAGTGGGGTCATTTAAAATTTGAAGTGGGGCATATTATATATAACTATATTTTAAAAAAAAAAAATTAAAACACTGTGGGGGCAAGTGCCCCCTCTTCTTTGCTACTGGGTCCGTCCCTGTGCTAATGTGAATTTCTTCCTTGGTTGCTTGTCGTAAGACTCTTTGTTTCAAACTTCTTTCATGAGATATGGTTTCTTTCACATTTGCAAAACTGAACATGCCACACCTCTCTAATTCTTTTCTTCGATATTTTTGAAAATGGAATTGATATGAATATTTTTTATCTTATATCAATTTTCGAGGACGAAAATTTTTGTAAAGTGGATAGGATATAACAACCCGAATTTTTAAAATTAAATTTTATACTTTGAATTTAAAAAAAATTAATTTAATTATGACTTATTTTATTATTTTAAATTATCTATTAGAAACTATATTGATAATTACAGTCTAAATTTATTATTATTATTATTATTATTAAAATTTACTAGAAAAAGAAAGAAAATTTAAAGCTTGACTCATATGCCCTATATATATATATAAAACGTGGATCCATTCACAGCCAGAAAGCAAAATAAAGATACGAAACGTGGATGGCATGCAAGTATATATATGTTTGGTAATGACACATATTAAGGCTTAATCACCACAAATTTTTGTTCCTTACTATCATTCCTTAATCAATTTTTCTTTTCTCTTCGTTCATTACTAAGTTGAGTTTGAAGAAAATAAAAAGAAAGGGGCCGAGAAAGAAAAGAGAGAACTGTAACCCTTTCATAAGTTTCGGCTTCAATTTCTTAAGTTTCGTAACTCTAATTAAAAATTTAGTTCGATAGAAGTGTTCGTATCTTCCTCCTCTACATATTGGCGTTATTTTTGTCTGGTAGGAGTTGACGGTGACATAACTCCTCTTCTCTTTGAGTTTGACCAACTGGAGTTCTAGGAGGCACAGACGATTCCGGATGTTTTCTTTTTCAGCGGCTCGGTCAAAAGGCTTCTCCAAGGTTTTGAGTATTTCAATTTCATACAGAGATAGGGGATATTTTATTAAATTAAGTATTTTAAACTTTGAATGCCTAAGAAGTTTACTGAATTATTGCAAATATATGAATGTTTGAATGATGGTTTTAAAGATGCTTGGCAATGCTGATTTTGGTTTTTTTAAGATTGATTTTGAGTTAAGATCGTGATTTGTTGAGAAAGAGGAACCCGAAAGGGTGGCATATCTCGAGTTTTAGGGGAGATACTGCCGAAATTTTGATGAAATTGAGGTTTTGTTTGAAATACTATTTTAAAAGATTTGGTTTTGGGAAAATTAAACTATTTGAAATATATTTAGTTAAGAAAAGATTTATTCTATTTTAAAGTTTGATTTATTAAGAAAAATATAATGTTTTAAATCCAATCTTTTAAGGAGAGCAGATGTGACATTGTTTGGGCCTTAGTGGCAAATGTAAAGTGGGGACGCCCACATACTGAGAACTGTTTTCCAGATATACGCTTATTGATTTGGAAAGTCACACTGTATGCGGCCTAGCCATACGACTTATAAGCACACTGATGCATCTGAAAAACCATATCTGGGACTCGTGTCCGGGTAATGTCGGGAGCGGGTAGGCAACCGACACATGAGCTCATGGCCTGCGTTAGGTTAGACATGCATCATATTGATTGCGCATTTGCATTTGGTCTTGTTTTACTTGTTATATTTTCTATGTGATTGTGCTGCTTGACTTGTTTGTCTTATTGCAATTTGTTTGTTTGATGATCTGTTTCTTATGCTATTGCTTCTCTGTGATTGGGAACTGAGGTTGTGATTGAGATTAGTTTAAGTTCGGAAGTTTAAAGAAGGTAATAAGTTAATAAAGTAAAAATAAAAAGTATTTCCAAAGGTCTAACAAAAAAGTTTTAGTGAACAAAGTTAGTTATTTGCATTTTATTCTATCACTTCTACGGCATTCCTATTCCCTACTGAGAACTAGTGGTTTGTTCTCACCCCAAAATCTTCCACCCTTTCAGTGACAAGTTTGAAGATTCAGTATGAAGCTGCAGACGATTAGTAGACTTACTTGTAATACCTGTTGTTTTTATAGAGTTCCCTCGTCCTTGTTGTTTTAGCTTTTATTTTACCCAGAGGGATAGGTTTTGTCTTCAAATTTTATATCAAATTCATTTGTATAGCATTTATTATTCTTAATAATTGTGTGATTTTAATTACTAAAATCTTTTTCTGAAATTTTCTTAAAAACTGACACGCGATATCGACGTAAAGGCTCAATAGTAAATTTATAATAAAGGAAATTAGATCCGTAACGCCTTACTTTTGGTACGATCATAACATGCTAAAAGTTAGGGTGTTATAATATTAATACTAAAAAATTAATTTAAATTGTTTATCCTAATCAAATCAAATAATTAATATATTAAACAAATTAGAATTAATTTGGTTTAATGAAATTATCTGGATGTACTTGCACACTTTTAAAAATTATCATGATTTTTAAAGTTAATTTATATTTATCAAAATTAAAAAATCTAACATACATAATCTCATATATTAATAAAATTCAAATTTATTCTTATATTTATGTTTATTATGATTTTTAATTTAAAAAATTATTTTACCAAACAAAATTTTGATTTTTTTTCGTGTTTGTTGAAAATCATTTATTTTTAGTTTAATGAGTAAATTATCGTTTTGTCCCCAACATTTGGGATATGTCTCAACGTTATCCTTAATATTTTAAAATTATCTTAATATTGTTTTATCATTAGTGATTTGTTAGCAGAATTGACGGTATGTAAGATCCAGAACTTTTGAAAAAGAACTATCATTAGCTAATTTTAAATTCAGTGTTTCTGTAGTTTTAATTTTAGAAATTTCTTTATTAAAGAAAATTAAAGCAAGTTTCGATTAATTGAATTTGAAACAAATTAAGATTATTATCCAATTTTATAATTATTGAATTATTTTCTATATTCAAATTATAAAGTTGGTAGTTGTGAAATAATAAAGATTTTATATGTTTTGGATTAAATAATTAATGTTTTAAATATTAATACTGCTACTTTGAAAAATAAAGGATTTAATTATATTATTTCTAATTATTTGATTTAAACATTTCATTGAAAATAATTTGTAAAAGTAATGAGCAAATAGTATTTTCTATATACAATTAGTGTTGATTTAATTTGGGTTTCAATTACTACATTATTCCCAATTTTATTTGAAATTACCAAAGTACCCTTAACCCTAAGTTTCAAAAATGAAACCCTAATCTCTAACCCTAATAGCCACCACACTTCCCCCCCCCCAAAACACCCAGCAGCGGCAACTCACACAAAGTTTCCCTTGGAAGACGGGAAGGAGAGAGAAGAGGGGAGGTATGGCGCCGGCGAGGAGCCACTGCCGCCGTGCCACCAATGCCGTCGCGAAGAAGAGGTGTCCGAGAGAGGGAGCTTCACCCGCGCCGTCTTCTAGCCATCGTCCGGCCCGTCATCTTCGGCGACTCACTACCGTCGCTGGGGAAACCGCACGCCTTCGAGGTTCCTGCCGTCGCCTTGGAGTCTGCCGTCAGCGTCGCGGCCAGAGGGGAGATCTGAGAGAGAAGGAAGAGGACGCCATGCTCCCGCCACCGTCCGCCACGTCTTGCCTGCGTCGTCATTCACGTTCATCGCCGTCCAGCCGTCGGAGCGAGCTTGTTGCCGTCGAGGTGGAGTTGGTGTCGCAGGCGAGAGAGAGAGAGAATAGCGCGTGAGGAACAGAACGCAATGGAGGAGAGGGATCTTGTCACCGTCGGTCTATGGCTGCCACTGGTGATGGGTTGCGGAGAAACCATGCCGCCATCGCCGGAAGAACACTCCCGGTAAGGTCTTGTTAATGGATTCCGTTTCTTTTGAATTCCGAGAATACCATAGTCACAGCTTGTTGCTGCAGCGGTCATCTAAGTCGCGTGGAGAGAGGAAGAGCCGCTGGGTGTCGCCGCACCTTGCCTCCGCCGCCTCTGTCGCCGAAAACAGCCGCTGAGTCCTCGGTATCGGTAAGCGTTTCCGATTCGAGAAGCCTTTTGTCACTGCTCTGTGAACTTATGCTGAGGTGTTACAGTGTCTTCTGTCACAGGGTCATGTATCCATGCTTGCATTTCGTGCTCGGAGTTCGCAGCTGCCTTGTTTTGTCATTTCAGTAAGTGTGTATGTTTTGGAAGTCCCCGCGTTAGTGTTCTGCACGTGTATTAGAGTCTTTGCGATATGAATGTTCTTAGGATTTAGTAACCGGGTTGCATGTTGTGATTTTAGAGCAGCTTATGCTGTTGCGCAAGTGGCGGGGCTGTGTTTTGAAGCTACTGTCGATTTTGGATCAAGACGAAAGAAATTCTAAGACGTTTGGGTTGTGGTTTTGGCGTTTTGAGGCAAGGGCGCTTTCCAAAAACTATATTTTATATATTGGAATTATTACATATGGATATTGATGTGAGACAATGTGTATTTGGTGATTGTATCAGCCTTATGTATTGTTTGATTGTCTCGAATGATTATGAATGTTGTTTGGTTGGATTATTGTGCAGTTTTGTGAAATAGAATGTTTTCAAGTTGATTCTTTTAAAGATTTGAGATCGAGTTTAATCCGTTGAGAATTGATTTGAATTGAGTTAATTTTCTTGATAATGTGAAAAATAGAATATACCCTTGGATTTAGCCTGGTTTGCTTTAAATGATTTGGTTTTGATAAATGATTGTTGCTGAACCATTTTTTAAAGCTTTAGAAATGAGTTTATTCGGCTGATAATGATTTGATTTTGAAACGATTTCCTTGAAATATGGAAATGAGGTGACAGTTGGATTTAGCTTGCCTTTGAACTGATTTTGGATTTTGGGCTGTTGAAAAGGATTGTGGAACGGTTTTGTTGGGATCCGAACCAGGTGGCAAAGTTCAAGTTTTAGGGGAGGTGTTGCCGAAATTCTGGTAGAATCCGGGACTTTACTAAAACGTTATTCGAAAACTCATGAGTTAAAGATTTCTATTATGTTATCTGAATTATTAAGAAAGGGATGACTTATGCTTCTGAAATGAATTATTAAAAAGGAAATTGTGATTTAGTCTTATTTTTTAAGAAAAGTATTATATTTCCCTTGTGAGCAAGTTATTTAGATAAAACTTATGCTTTAAGGCTGTTTTAAATGTGAGAAGGGTTTATGCCTTTGAATTTGGCTTGAGGGTTTCAATTAGAGAAGTGTCAGTGACTTTGAAAGAAGAACCTGAACGTCTATTGACAAGTTTTATTCTAAATGTTTTGGAAAAAGTTTTAAGTACTCTTTGAGTTCTGAATTTTTGCAAGACTAAAACAATTTTTGAGTAGTTGAAACGCTTTAGAATTTCCCATGGGGTTGAAGTTGGTTTTTGTTTAAGTAAAGAAAACGGCTTTGAAAAGAGTAATTGATTACATGACTCGGTTTGGCTTAGATCCTATTTTGTTACTCAAATCAGGAAGCCAATGTTTTAATGATTTTAAGTGAATTTGAAGAAATGAGTTATGTTAATCTCCCTTAAAGACTTGAGACTGCCAAGAAACTTTTGTAATAAAATCCCGTTGTTGGATGGATGATTTTGAATATTTCAAAATAAATCTTTAACTTGCCATTGTTATAGAAGTTTTAGAAAGACGATGCCGAGAGTGGCATTGTTTTAAAAGGGGAACTTACTTTGAGTAAAAGTGGCTTATAAGCCTGAGATGATTTGAGAAATGAGATCTTTAAAGCCAAGTCTGGAAAGAGCTAAAATTTTATTTCAAAGTGAAATGAGTTGAGAAAAAGTGATTTATGGCTTAAATGCCGATCTTATGAATTTGATTATGTTGAATGGTGGAAGTGCTATTTTGTTATGAACCGGGATGGCTGTGTATGATAATGAATCATGGCTGATTGCAAAATATGTTATGGGCCGGATGACTGACTATGAATTATGAATTTAAGCCGGAATGGCTGAGATGAATATTGATTCTGAACTGAATGAATGTATGTTTTGATATCCTAGGCAGTAGCAAGGGTTGTGGTTTGTCCCACTTGCTCCAGATCAGAAATTGTGACGCCTGGGTAGTAGCGGCAGTAGTGGTGATTCCACTCGCTCCAGGTTGAGCATTTAAACACCCGCCTGGGTAGTAGCCACATTAGTGGTTATTCCACTGGCTCTGGGTTGAGCGGGTAGTGGCAAAGGGGTTGTAGCTCAAACCAACTTACTCCGCGATGGATGTTTCTGTCCAATGGTTAGCTACCAAGACTTGTCGGGCTGGCTTTATAACCGACAGATGATATCATCAGCCACTAGGACAGGCATGCATCATATGCATCTATGTGACATTGTTTGGGTGTGCATATTGTACTTGGTTTGTCTTTGTGATTACTTGTGATTAACTGCTATTTGTTCTACTTGCTGTAATTGTTTGTTTGTGCTTGAACTTCCTATTTGTGTTTACGACTGAGACTCTGTTGGACTGTGGTGATTGGTTGTTAGTTAGAGTGTTTGGGCCTAGGGCCGTGGTTGAGATGAGATGGACCAATGGTTGGTTTCGGTTTTGTGTTTCTGGTTTGGAAAAATATGAAAGGCTATTATGGTTCAGCATAGATAAACGTTTTTGAAAGGCTTTTGAGTTTTTGAGAATTGAACGGTTCCTCTTTCAGAAAAGATTTCCGACTTTACTTTTATTGTAAACCGTTGTTTTTGAAAAGAGGCATAAGATGGTTATTAATCACTGGTACGGTTTATCTTCACATATCCTATTACAGTAATTCCCAAAAAGCCTCTATTGAGAACCCTTTCGAGGATGATGTTATCACCCCCTTACATTTTTTCCCTTTCAGGATATGGGCGCAGAAGTCACGAAGAGTTTATTTAGTTGTTGTTGAAATGCTCTGTATTGCTTTAGATTATTATTTATTGTACCCTCGCCTTTGTCTTGATATATTCTGTAAGAGGGATAGGAATTGTATTGGTTAATGCTTGTAATATATATATATATATATATATATATATATATATATATATATATATGTGTGGATGTACTCTTTATAAGTTTTTGTAAGTTGTATTGTATGTATGGATGTACGTTTCATAGTAAAAGTATTTTGGGAGCGGTATTGCGGTTTAAAGTTTTAAACAGGCTCATATTTTAGTATTAAATAGTATAAAAGTCGTCGTAATATCTGTGATATCAGAGTAGCGCAGCTGGAAGCGTGAGTTTTGGTAGTTAGGGTGTTACACGGTATGATAACATTGAGATGATTTTAAAACATTACGAATTTAAATAGAACAAAACATTAGATACAAAAAAAGATATATTACTTTTAGAAGAATTATCAAATTAAGTGACATGAAAGAACATTTTAATGAAATGAATTGCATATAAATTCAAGATTTTTACTCATACTTGTAGAATGACTAATAGATAAACTTCCAAAAGAAAAGGTAACATGGTACATATAAATAAAGTATGAATTATATCTTCTTATCTCTAATATACTGAACTTCTTTAATATTTAATTTAATTAAATTTTATTTTTAACTTTATAATAAACTTTAATTTTATCTTTCAATAATATTAATGTTTTTACGTTAGATAATTATTCAATTTATTTTTTTAATTCTACTCGTAATAAAAAATAAATTTACTTATAATGAAAGTAATGCGATTAAGAATAAAATTATAAAAAAATAATTTTATATAGAATAAAAGAAATATGATTAAGAGTAAATTATTTAAATGTGATTAAAAAATAATTGAATAATTATCTACCTTCAAAATTGATAGTATTGAAGGATAAAATTAAAATGATTTAAAAGTTAAAAATAAAATTTAATTAAAAATTAAAGAAGTATGGTATATTAGAGACAAAATGGTATAATTTATATTTTATTGTATAATATGTATCATATTTTTTTCTTCCTTTTCTGAAAGTTTATCTATTAATCGTTCCACAAGCGTTTTATGATGAGTACAAATATTTAAGAGTAAAGTTAAAAAAATACTTAGAATTAAAGTAATATGATTATGAGTAATTTACTTAGATATAATTAAAAAATAATTGAATAATAATCATAAAAAATATTATATTATTGAATGATAAAATTAAAATTTATTTCAAAATTAAAAATAAATTTATTTAAAATAAACATTGAAAGAGTTCGATACATTAGAGACAAAAATGTATAATTTATACTTAATTATATATGTATCATGTTCTTTTTTTTAGAAATTTATCTACTAGTTATTCTACAAGCATTCCATGATAATAAATAAAATATTAAATTCGTAATATAATTCATTCTATTAAAATCTGCTTTCATTTTACTTGATTGGGTAATTCTTTTAAGAATAATGTATCGTTTTTATTCCTAATATTTTCATCTTATTTAAGTCCTTAACATTTTAAAATCGTCTCAATATTATCATATCGTCAACTCTGTTAACAGATTACTAACAACATGATAATATTGAGATAATTTTGAAATATGAGGGACTTAAATAGGATAATTTAAATGTTAAAGGCAATTTTAGAGCTTTACCAAATATAAATACTACAACTTTAAAAAGATATTTTTCAAAAGTCAAATTTGATAAGTTATTTTCGATAATTAAAATTTTTTACCAAATTGATAATTAAAAATTCTGATAATATTTTACATTATTCAATTTGAAAAAATTACATAATTATTAAATTATATATTTTATAACAGATAATTTCAATATAAAACAAAGATGGTAAAAATTAATTAATATTAGAGTCATTATTAAATATTTTAAGAGTAAAATAAAATGATCTACTCTCTCTAATTAAATTATGCCACATACTCTAAAATAACTATTATTTTCAAATTTTAATAATTCATTAATTACTGTATACTCATTATACATTCAAGTATTTATTGAAAAGAGAATAACGATTATAATTATAGAAATAGAAAACATATTGTAATTACTAAAATATTATTTTTTGTAGATATAATTTAGTTTAATAATTTATAATATATTTAATAAAAAACATGTACAACACTTAACAACTTAAGTGCAACACCCTACCACACAGAGTCTTATACTTAAGTCATAAAATTGAGGTGATGAGGTATTACGATCTTTAAAAATAAAAATATACATACAAAATAGTTGAAAAAGTTTTATATCTAGGAGCCTTTGAAGAAAAATTTAAAACAAAAGTCGTAACACTCATGTAAACGGAAACTTGCGTGCGAAGAAGCGTAAGATACATATATAGGAATAATAAAAAGGGAGTGTTAAAGGTACAATTAACAAAGTTTCCAACTCGGTTCGCAAAGATAAACCGGCCAAAGCATATAAGTATATATATACATATATATAAGAGAATCCCAAAATGACCCAAAGCAGAAAAGACAGTCTATTTCTCCGAGTCAACCTCTAAGAGGGACAATCATAAAATACAGGGTGGAGAATCTATATACATATATAAATATAAACAAAATATATCCCTAAGTCCCAAGAGTTCTTCGCTTCATCAGAGTCTCTAGAATACATAGTGGTGCTTCTCAACCTGCATCTGAAAAATACAGAATATGTATGGGATGAGAATCGGGGGTTCTCGGTATGGTTAAGGTGCCCACATATATAATAAATAAGGTCTTGAAAAAGCCAGAGGGAATCCTAGAACTTCGATACTCAGATTATAAAACCTAAAGGAAAAAACTGAACCATAAATTTGGTTATAACTCCCTAAGGTACCCAAGTCAAAGTATAACCCTAACTCTGCAGTTTACCTTCTGTCTCCTTTAACTCTAACCGTTGATTTCAATTTCAAATAACATAATATTCTATATATTTTACCGCTCACTACTAAATCATTGTTAAACAACCCTTACCACTGACCTAACTAGTCACGGCCTATGGCCTAAATCAAACCAGCTCGGCTTCTGGCCCAAATAAACTCAACTCGATCTCTGGCCCATTTCAAATCAAATCAACTTGATCACCTGTCCACCACCAAGGTACTCAAAACAGAAAGACAATCACAAACACAAGCAAATAAAAGGCAAACACATTTAAAGAACAATTACAACAAGTATCACAGTTATCAGTTAAACAGAATTTATCAGATAGGCAAACCAAAACAATTATGCACACCCAAACAAAGCAAACAAATGCAACATGATGCATGCCTGTCCTACTGGCCGTGAGCTCACGTGTCGGTTAAATTGCCAGAACCCGACACATCCGGTAGCTAACTCAAACATTTGTCTCTAGGTTGCTGATAAACCACTATTTCATGGTTTATATTGTGTTTAATTGTGTGGTTTTATCATGATCTTTGCCCACTTATTCATTAAATAAGCATGCATTTATATTTCCTTCTTAAGGATGTTTTATAGTTGAAAACTTGCTTCCTAGAGACTTTTAATTATGTATTTTATTTCTCCCTTATTCCATTTGATGCCGTGATCTGTGTGTTAAGTGTTTCAGGCTTTATAGGGCATGAATGAGTTGGAGATTGGTAGGGAAGCCTGCAAAAATGGAAGGAACACAAGAAATTGAGGAGATGACCAGCGAGAAGCGACGCGGCCGCATGGATGACGCGACCGCGCGGAAGAGAGCAATTTGAAGTGATGCGGCCGCATGGATGACGCGACCGCGCGGCATGGAACAGCACGAGTGACGCGGCCACATGGACGACGCGTCCGCGTGGCAAAGCAGAAACGCGAATGACGCGTCCGCATGAGCAACGCAATCGCGTGACGTGCGCGATCTGCATAATTTGCAGATTCGCTGGGGGCGATTTCGGGCCCTATTTTAACCCAGTTTTCGGCCCGGAACAGCAGACTAGAGCCAGAGAACATGCAGAAACTAAGGACAACATTCATTCTACAAAGTTTTAGTTTTTAGATCTAATTTTACTCCTCATCTAGGTTTTCTCTCTACACATTCATAGTTCTTAGGATTTTAGTTTCTCTAGCTTTTTGCATTGGGATATTGAGAAGAGTTATTACCTCATCAAGACTTCGTCATTCTAGTTCGTTTTCTTTACTTGGCTTACTCTTCCATGTTCCTTGCTTTGTTTAATTTTACCATTGGAATATTTTTAGGATTATTTAATACAAGGATCACTTTTATTTTTAATTGATTATTTTCAATTTTTATTTATAATGTCTTTCTTTAATTCCTTTTCATATGCTACGAATTTTACCTTTACAATGAGTGAGTAGTTCCCTAACTTGATGGGGAGTTGATTGAAAGGAACCCTTGAGTTGGAAGGTTCAAGAGAAAGATTGCAATTGGGTTATTGTTGGATTGCTCTCTAATTCCTAACACCAATCCTCTCCAGCGTGGATTGAGACTTATGAATAGAACAGCATTCCAACTTATTTTACCTCCCTTTACTTAGTAAAGGATAACTAAACGAAATAACTCTCAATTGTCAATTAACCTTAAGAGTGTCCATCAAGAATAGGGCTTCCATGTAATCAACTCCCAATCAAGGCTTTTATTTACATTATTTAATTTCATCAATTTAATTTCCTGTTTACTCAACTCACCCCTTTTCAAAAACATTTGATTAATAAAATAGCACCATTTCCTGCAACTCGTTGGGAGACGACCTGGGATTCATACTCCCAGTATTTTAAATTTCAATTTTCTGTGACACCTTTCTAAATTGAGCGGTGGATTTCTGGCGAGTTAAGAACTATACTTGCAACGCATATATTCTAACAATTTTTTTAATTTGCCAATTTCTGCCCGCATCAGTTGCGCATCTCCAGGAGGATCATAAACGAAGGAAAGTGCCTTTCCACATCGAAGGAGTGTGCCTTTCCACCTTCTCCTGGAGGATATATGAAGGAGAGTGCCTTTCCACTTTCTCCCATATCCCCATCACGAAAAGAGAGGGAACTTCCGTCCTCAACTTGCCATCCGAATACATTTTCAAGTTAACGAGCAAGCGGGATCGCACCCAAACCTTTCCCTCTCGTCCATTCCGACCACACACGCATCTCGAGCATTTCGGCCACACACAGTCATCCCTAATATCATCATTAACATCTCAATTCAGTTACTCTAGACCATCCTTCACTTTTTGCACTAAACTCTAGACCATCATTAAGTGTAACACCCTACCATACAGAGTCTTATACTTAAGTAAAAAAACTGAGGTGGTGAGGTATTACGACCTCTAAAAATAAAAATATACATACAAAATGGTTGAAAAAGTTTTATATCTAGGAGCCTTTGAAGGAAAATTTAAAACAAAAGTCGTAACACTCATGTAAACGGAAACTTGCGTGCGAAGAAGCGTAAGATACATTGATGCGTGAGCATCTTTCCTATCTTTTCCTAGTGAATTTGCATTCAATTTGTTGAGTTTAATCAAGAATTAATCATCTTTTAGCCACTATAGATGATACATTGAGTCGTGTGCAATTCTGTTTAATTTAGGTAATATTTGGCTGGGTTTGATGGAGTTTCCGCAAAAAAAGAGAAGAAGGCGAATGACGCTATCAACCCTGACCTCTCTGCACTCAAACCTGAATATCTTAAGCTACAGAAGTCCAATGAACATGATTTTAGTGGCGTTGGAAAGCTAACTTTCAGATATTTCCAACGATATATAATAGTCCATACTTCTTCTCCACAAAGTGAGCAAGGGTGGCGCCTAATTTGAGAATTCTCAAGTTAGGTGCCAGGATGAAAGAAAAGCGCCCAAGAAGCTCTGCTTAGGCTGCGCCTAACTTGAGATTTCTCAAGTTAGGCGCAATGCACAACATCAACACGCCAGTAATGTTCATTCACTTCAAGTAAGGCACAACTTCATCCAGGTTAAGCGCAACACACAAGGAGGGACCACACTTCAAGTTAGGCACAACTTCATCCAAGTTAGGTGCCAATGTACAAGACCAAGCACTCCAACACGCTACCCACCTCAAGTAAGACGTAGCTCCATGCCAAGTTAGGCGCCAACACCTATGATTCACATGGTCCCACGCTCCACTCGAAGGCTTGCGAAGATCTTTATTTATTCTGATTTAAAGTTTAATTCAGTCAAAAATAGGAAAAGATATTATTTAGTTTTAGAAATTATAATTTACATTAATTAGGATTAGATATAAAAGGAAAAAGAATTAGCCCTTCGGGCTCTTCTCTTCTCTTCTACCTCATTCAGTAATTAATATTTTTTCAGAATCCTAGTTTTCTCTCTGAACCATGGCAACTAAACCTCCACTGTTAAGTTTAGGGGCTCTGTCTATTGTATGGATTGATACTATTATTTTTCTATTTTAATTCATGTATTGATTTATAATTCAAGAATTATTTTCATTCTTTATTTTATGAATTTGGGTGGAACGGAAGTATGACCCTTGTTCTAATTGAGTTCTTGTACAACTTGGAAAAGCTCTTTACTTGAACAACAGCTTGTAAATAATTTCTCCTAAACTTCTAATTATCTGGATTTAACGGGATACGTGACATATAATCCTCTTATATTTGGATAATTAGGGTTTTTGTTGCATATAAACTAGAATTGAGCTTCACCCTCTAATTGGAATTAAGTGACCAAGGAATTGGCGGTTAATAAATTTTAGAGAAGACTAGAAAGGTCTAAGGAATTAGGGTTTAGTCACATATAGTTTGAAATGAATTAAATCTTTCATGATTAAAATAGTTAGTAAGAAAAGTCAATCTGGAAAATAGATAACTCTGAAGCCTTAACTGTTTCTCCATATATTATTCACAACTTGTTTACTGCTTGCTTTCTGATATTCTGAATTTACTGTTAATTGCTTTTGAACCTTCAAACACCATTTTTTGTTTGTCTGACTAAGCCAATCACTCAATCATTGTTGCTTGATCCATTAATCCTCGTGGGATTGACCCTCATTCACTTGAGGTATTACTTGGTACGACCCGGTGCACTTGCCAGTTAGTTTGTTGGTTATAAATTCCGCACCAAGTTTTTAGCGCCGTTGCCGAGGAGCAACTGTGGTTAACAACTACTAGTTGTTTGATTGTTTAGATTAGGCATTTTAGTTCTAATTTTTTTTAATTCTTGCTCTTTAATTTTTGAATTTTATTACTATTATTGTTCTTTAATTTTTGAAATTAAGTTTGGTGTCCCCTAGTTAATTTTAATTTAATTTTCTTCATTAATTAGTTTAAAAATTTTGAATTTTTTGTCTTATTTTAATAAGTAATTTTCGAATTTTAGAGTTATTTTATTTAGTATTTTTTGTTTTATTTCTATTACACAGGTTACCTCACTGGAAATTCTCTACACTCTAGAGAGTCCCATCTTTTCTTGTCTTCTGTCTGTTTATGAGTAGGAACAGTGACAAAGAACCTCTTTTAGACTTTGATCCGGAACCTAAAAGGACTTTGAGGTGGCGTCTGCAACAAGCAAGACTTTATGTAATACCCTACCACACAGAGCCTTATGCTTAAGTCATAAGACAGAGGTGGCGAGGTATTACGATCTCTAAAAATAAAATTTAGTACATATAGTAGTGTGAAAAATGTTTATAACTAGGAGCCTTTGAAGAAAAGGGGTAAAACAAAATCGTTAAATAGAAAAGCGCAACACTCCGATCGATAACGTAACAAAACCGACAAAGGATAGACTAACGCGAAACCATGAACAAAAGAGTGCCAAAGATACAAATATCAAAACTCAAGACCCGGTTTGTGAAGATAACCGGTCCAAGTATAAAAGTGTATATATATATATATACATAAAGTAAGAAACCCAAGGAAAAACCCCAAGGACAAACCATCAAAACCTATTCTCTAAAACAACCTCCAAAAGGAGTCAAAACAGTATGTAATTATTTAGTGGAGATAACAAGTATCTACGTAAAAACATAAAACCAAAATAAAGTCCCGAGAACCAAGGATCTTCGCTAATCCAGAAGTCTCCAGCATGCCTCAGCGAGGAGCCTTACGTCCCGCATATGAAAACCACAAAATCCGCATGGGTGAGAACCGGAGGTTCTCAGTATGGTAACAGTGCCCACATATCTAACATGTAATATCTTGGGAAAGCTGAAGGCAATCCTAGAACTTCCAACAGATAAATCAAAGCTTATAAACAGACTAAACCATAAAAGGCAACTGACTAAAGATCTTCATTCTAACTAATACTTCCCTTTCCAAATCCTTCAGACCTCCCAACTACCAGTAGTAATATAATTTGGCAAACACAATTATATCAGACAAGGTGATATACAAATAGGAAACAGATACGGCATTTAGACAATTAGCAAGTAATATGCAGTCAATTAGGCAATTCCAAACAATTCACATAATATGCATATGATGTATGCCTGTCCTAATGGCTGATGAGTCTCATCTGTCAGTTATAAAGCCAACCCGATAAGTCCTGGTAGCTAACCATTGGACTGTCCCTCTGTCGTGCATCCCCAACTCGAGTTATTCATAACATAAATCATAATTCATATCCAACACCCTCACTGGTGTATATTCACAGGGGCGAGCTCATCCGAAACTTTCATAGTGTCTGGCCACACTTACGACATAGGGTCAGCAGAGTATCGAGTCTCCACTTGGAGTACATGGTGGCTAGCCACTGCTTTATCTCAGGGAAACTCGTATCTCAGATAGTGGAAGTGCGACATTCACATTTCATTCAATACGCATATATGCAATCATATTCAGCGATAATTCAATAATGGCTCAGTCATAATTCGATAATAACTCAGCCATCCGGCTCATAATTCAATCCATAACCAGCCAATTTATTAACAATTACAGCCCTTCGGCTCATGGCATATAAAGCACTTCCATAATCACCTTCCGTATCTCATACAATCATATTTTATCATCATTGAACATTAATTCTCCCCTTTCTTCATCCACAAGTTACCACATTTTCCTAGCCCTTCCCATTGCTAGGCTTATCATAAAGTTTCAAGACATAAAGGGTGAGATCGGAGGCTTAAAAGTCTGAAATTTAGGGTGAAAACAAGGTCACGCGTGCGCGTCGCCCATGCGCACGTGTGGAAGGCAGCAAGATACAGTGACGCATACACGTTCCCCACGTGCACGCGTGAATGGGAGAAAAGTAAAGCGACGCTTACGCGTCAGCCACGCGTACGCGTGGGTGCGATTTGTGCCCCACGCACAAAACCATCACAATTCCCGCATAACTCTCGGAAATTTTGGCTGGACAATTGATTTAGCTCATCAACGCATACGCATCAGCCAGGCGCACGTGTGGGTAGTGAATATTTGAAAATGACGCGTGCGCGTCGGCCACGTATACGCGTGGGAGTGCGTTTTGCCAAAAATTTTACTAAGTTAAAAAGCTGCATAATTCACAGTTTCAAACCCCAATCTTCCGACGGGCATAACTTCTCTGTTTCAAATCATTTTTCACCCGTTCTTCAAACGGAATAAACATCCCGGATCTAATTTCATTTCTAAATAAGTTTGGCACAAATTAGGGATCCGGAGTCCAAGTTATGCTCCGTCAAAGTATGTCCAAAAACCACATTTTCATACAAAACCACAAAGTGTCATTTTCAAAACAAACCAATTCCAACCCTTTTTAAAATCAACCAAAACATACCAAAAATCAACCTCAAGCCTCCTCAACTCATACATTAACATTTTTATCAAATTCACAAAACCACCATCCCACCATTTTAACCTATCTCAATCAAATAGCCCAATATCAAACACATTATCATGTCATATATTCTTTCTCATCCCAATTTCCAACAACACCATTTCTAATCAACCATCACTACATACAATCAATATTATCCCCACCATCAACATGGTTTCACTCACAATTCAACCTCAACCAATCATCAAGCATATATCAAAGCATGCATATCTCTCACGCATCATACCATCAAAACATCAATATTCATAATCACATATGTGACCACACAATATATCTCAACCATTCAACATCAACAATTCAATTCCTATCTTAGGGCTTCTAGCCTAAGTTTTCACACCACATTACATTTTAGATACAGGAAACCGAGACCATACCTTAGCCGATTTTTCCGCTCAACCCGGAGCACTTCCAAATCACCTTTCCACAAGTTCTCAAAGCTTCAACACCTCTAAGAACAGATTTTTAGCACACCAAAGCCCTTTTCCAAGCTTTCTAAAACCTCAATCAAGCTCCAACACACATATATACACTTCCTAACCACAATTATCACATTCAAACACAACAACTCAATATCCAAACATCATAAAACCACAAATTTCACTAGGGTTGAGAATCTTACCACACCCAAGGATCAAGGAGACAAGATTAAGCCCTCCTTCAAGCTAGTTGGATCCTATAACATCAAAGAACCCAAAATCTCAACACTTTTTCTCCAAAAAATAAGGCTGTGAAAACTGGACTAAAATCGTGGCTTACCTCAAGAACAAAGTAGTGGGTTTTGTAGAGCTTGTAGTGGTAAACGCGTGGCCGCAAATGGGGCAGCAATCGGAGCTCCGGATCAAAAGTTATGGTGGTTTGAAGATCAAATGAGTGTTAGAACTTTGGAAGAGTGTTCTTCCCCTCCCATTTTCCTTTTTCAGCGTGAGTGAGATTTAGAGAGGAGAGAGAGTACTGTTTTTAGGGTTTTAGGTTTAGTTTGGTTGGGCCACGTGCCCAATATAGGTCCAGTTGGCCCGGTTTGGTCCGTTCGGTCCAAACTTAGGCCGATTTCTATAAAATTAGTATCAAAATTCTCGTTTTAATCTCCTCTATCATATTAAGCCATAAAAATTACATTTTTGGCTTTCTAGAATAAATTCTCATTTATGGGCTAATTAGTCATTAATTAACCAGATTTTACACTTTACAAGGCTGCAGAGTCCAACATGGATCATAATAATGCTGCTAATGCCAATGTGGCAAATCCAATTGGGAATGAAGAATCCAGAAGAGTGCTTGGCTCATACACTACTCCCAATGCAGATCTTTATGGCAAAAGTATTGTGGTGCCTCCTATAGCTACAAAAAATTTTGAACTGAAGCCTCAGCTTGTCACTCTTGTGCAACAAAATTGTCAGTATCATGGACTTCCTCATGAAGACCCAAATCAATTTATCTCTGATTTTCTGTAGATTTGTGATATGTGAAGAATAATGGAATGAATCTTGAGGTGTATAAACTCATGATCTTCCCATTTGCTGTGAGGGATAGAGCAAAGCTATGGTTAGATTCTCAACACAAGGAGAGTCTGGATACTTGGGACAAGGTGATCACTATATTTCTGACTAGATTTTTTCCACCATAAAAGCTAACTAAGCTGAGGGTGGAAGTTCAGACTTTCAGACAGAAAGAGGGTGAGAATTTTTATAAAGTTTGGGAGAGATTCAAGCTACTGACTAGACAATGCCCTCCGGACATGTTCTCTAAGTGGACTCAGCTAGATATCTTTATGAGGGCTTAGGAAAAATGTCCAAGATGAGTTTAGATCATTCTGTAGGCGGTTCATTACACATGAAGAAGAAACCAGAGGAGACTACTGAGCTCATTGAGTTGGTTGCTAACAACCAATTTTTATATGCTTCTAACAGGAATCCTGTGAACTCTGAGACCTCTCAAAAGAGAGGCGTGTTGGAAGTTGAAGCTATTAATACTCTTCTTGCTCAAAACAAGCTTATGTCTCAGCAAATAAATCTACTTACTCAATAGTTGAGTGGAATGCAAGTTTCAGCTGTCAACACCCAAAATCCACCTCAAGAGGTCCCTTATGACATGACAGGTAACTTTATGCAAAATGAGAATTATGATTATGCTCAATCTTCTTCTGAACAGTTCAATTACATGAGGAGTGGTCCTAGAAACCCCAATAATGATCCATATTCTAAGACCTACAATTAAGGGTGGAGAAATCACCCAAATTTTGGGTAGAGAGACCAACCTCAGAGATCTCAGAATTTTAACAATAATTCTCAGGACGGTTTTCAACAGAATAATCATAATAACTGCCAATTTCAATCTCATCAACAACAACCACCTCAGCAGGCGAATTCTCAACCCCAACAAAATTCTAATTGGGAGATAACGATGAATAATTTTATGTAAGAAATCAGAGCTTCCATTAGAAACTTGGAGGTGCAAATGGGCCAATTGAGCAAGCAAATACCTGAGAGGTCTTCAAGTACATTTCTTGGTGATATAGTGGTGAACCCAAGAGAAGATTGCAAGGCTATTCAATTGAGAAGTGGTAAAGTAGCCGGTTCTGAGACTAAGGTCAATGAGGGACTAGTTGAAAAAGAAGCTCCAGAAGAGAAGAAGGAAGAAGTAAAGCACGCCCCTCCAAAGCATGCTGACAACCCATTCCCAGACTCTCTTGACACATATCCTACATTGCCAAAGGCTCCCAAATACAAGCCAAAAATGCCATATCCTCAAAGGCTTCAGAAGGCTTCCAAAGACAAACAATTTAGTCTTCAAGAAGCTGCAGATCAACATTCCTTTTGGAGAAGCTCTAGAGCAAATGCCTCTTTATGATAAATTTATGAAAGAATTGATGACTAATAAGAGGAATTGGAAGGAACAAGAAACAGTGGTGTTAACCAAGGAATGTAGTGCTAATATTCAATATAACCTTCCTGAGAAGATGCAAGATCCAGGGAGTTTTGTAATTTCTTGCACCATTGGAGATGTCACCATTCATAGAGCTTATGTGATCTTGGAGCTAGCATCAATCTCATGCCACTTTCAGTGATGAAAAAGCTTCAAATGGAGGAGGTAAAATCTACTCGTATTTCTCTTCAACTTGCTGATCTTTCTATTAAATTGCCTGTGGGTGTTGTTGAGGATTTGCTTGTGAAAGTAGGACCATTTATTTTTCCTGCTGATTTTGTTATATTAGACATGGAAGAGGATGTAAAATCCTCTATTATTCTTGGTAGACCCTTTTTAGCTGCAAGTAGAGTTTTGATTGATGTGCAAAAGGGTGAATTAATCCTGAGGATCAATGAAGAGCAGGTGGTCCTTAATGTATTTGAAGCTCTCAAACACCCTAATAATTCTGAAGGATGTATGAGAGTTGATGTTGTTGAACCACTAGTTCAAGAGGTACTGGAGACTGAGGTACTTGATGATATTCTGGATCCTATTTCTGAGTATGAGCTAGTTGAAATTGACGATTCACCACCCCAGAAGGAGCTAAAGAGCACGCCTATAGTAGAGAAGGAAGTCCCCAAGCTTGAGCTCAAATCTTTGCCTCCTTCTCTGAAATATGTATTCTTGGGTGAAAATGATTCATATCTAGTGATCATTATCTCTTCCTTGAAGCCTGGAGAGGAAGAGGCGCTTATTGCAGTGCTCAGGAGCCATAAAACAGCTCTTGGGTGGACCATTGGTGACTTAAGGGGGATTAGTCCAACCAAGTATATGCACAAGATTCTTCTTGAAGATGATGCTAAACCGGTTGTGCAACCACAAAGGAGACTCAATGCAACTATGAAAGAGGTGGTCCAAAAAGAGGTAATGAAACTTTGGGAAGCAGGCATCATTTACCCTATTTCTGACAGCCCTTGGGTAAGTCCTGTGCAGGTAGTTCCCAAGAAAGGAGGGATGACAGTGGTGAAGAATGAAAAGAATGAGCTTATTCCTACAAGAACAGTCACAAGATGGAGAATGTGCATAGACTACAGGAGGCTCAACACTGCAACAAGAAAGGATCACTTCCCCCTACCTTTCATTGATCAGATGCTTGAGAGGTTAGTTGGCCATGCTTTTTATTGTTTTTTGGATGGATATTCTGGATATAATCAAATTACAGTGGACCCTCAAGATCAAGAGAAGACAGCATTCACATGCCCTTTTGGAGTATTTGCGTATAGGAGAATGCCATTTGGACTTTGTAATGCTCCAGCAACTTTTCAGAGGTGTATGCTTTCCATTTTTTCTGATATGGTTGTAAAGTTCATTGAGGTATTTATGGATGATTTTCTGTCTTTGGTAATTCCTTTGAATCCTGCCTTAAGCATTTATCTATAGTCTTGAAACAGTGTCAAGAATCAAACCTTGTTTTAAATTGGGAAAAATGTCATTTTATGGTTACAGAAGGTATTGTTCTTGGACACCAGATTTCAAGCAAGGGGATTGAGGTTGATAAAGCAAAGGTGGAGGTAATTGAAAAATTACCACCACTCGCTAATGTTAAGGAAATCAGGAGTTTCTTGGGTCATGCAGGATTCTATAGAAGATCTATAAAGGATTTTTCAAAAATTGCTAAACCATTGAGCAACCTATTAGTTGTTGATGTTCCTTTTGTGTTTGATACTGAATGTCTGCATGCTTTTGAAACTCTGAAAGCAAACCTTACCTCTGCTCCCATTATAGCTCCCCCAAACTGGGATTTACCATTTGAATTGATGTGTAATGCTAGTGATTTTGCTATAGGAGCTGTTTTAGGACAGAGGCATGGCAAGCTTGTACATGTAATTTACTATGCTAGCTGTGTGTTAAATGATGCTCAAAAGAATTACACAACTACAGAAAAAGAATTATTAGCTATTGTGTATGCTGTTGATAAGTTTAGGTCCTATTTAATTGGTTCTAAGATTATTGTTTATACTGATCATGCTCCTTTGAAGTACCTTCTAACCAAACAGGATTCTAAACCAAGATTAATCAGATGGTTGTTACTCCTTCAAGAGTTTGATATTGAGATAAAGGACAGGAAAGGGTCAGAGAATCAAGTAGCTGACCACCTTTCCAGAATTGAGCCTGAGGCAGGAATACAACCAACCACAGCTGTGACTGAGACATTTCCAGATGAGCAATTATTTCTCATTTAGCAGGCTCCATAGTTTGTAGATATTGCAAATTATAATGCCATGAATTTCATTCCAAAGGAGTACAGTAGACAACAGGTGAAGAAGCTACTGACTAATGCTAAGTATTATATTTGGGAGGAGCCATACCTTTTTAGAAGATGTTCAGATGGTATACTCCGGAGATGTGTCCCAGATAAGGAAACACAGCAGATTCTTTGGCACTATCATGGCTCTGATAATGGAGGCCACTTTGGTAGTAAAAGGACAGCTACGAAAGTCCTTCAGAGCGGTTTTTACTGGTCGACTCTCTTCCGGGATTCAAGAGCATTTGTGAAGAACTATGACAGGTGTGAAAGAGCTAAGAATCTCCCTGCCAACCATGAGATGCCACAACATGGGATTCTTGAGGTAGAGTTATTTGATGTGTGGGGTATTGATTTCATGGGACCTTTTCCACCCTCATATTCTAATAACTATATTCTAGTGGCAGTTGATTATGTGTCCAAGTAGCTAGAAGCTGTGGCTCTGCCCACCAATGATGCCAAAGTGGTGATGAGCTTCCTTTAGAGATATATTTTCATCCGGTTTGGTGTCCTAAGGACACTCATTAGTGATGGTGGAAGTCACTTCTGCAACAGACAGCTGGACTCACTTCTGCAGAGAGATGGAGTCCGTCATAAAGTGGCTACCCCTTATCACCCTCAGACGAGTGGACAGGTTGAGGTTTCCAACAGGGAACTCAAGCTGATTCTAGAGAAAACTGCCAGTGTCTCAAGAAAGGACTGGTCTAGGAAGCTTGATGATGCTTTCTGGGCATACCAGATAGCTTACAAGACTCCGATTGGCATGTCTCTTTATCAGTTGGTCTATGGTAAAGCCTGTCACTTACCAGTTGAGCTGGAGCATAAAGCTTACTGGGCAATCAAGTATCTGAACCTTGATGCTCAGGCTGCAGGAATTAAGAGGATGCTTTAATTGAACGAGCTTGATAAATTCAGATATTCAGCTTATGAGAATGCCAAGCTCTACAAGAAAAGAACCAAGATATGGCATGACAAGAAGATTGCCCTCAGAGTCTTTGAGCCAGGCCAGAAGGTACTTCTGTTCAATTCAAGGCTCAAACTCTTTCCTGGGAAGCTGAAATCCCAGTGGTCAGGACCGTTTGTGGTTACCAGAGCTTCACCATATGGTCATGTGGAGATTCAAGAAGAGAATTCCGACAGAAAATTTACAATCAATGGCCAGAATTTGAAGCACTATCTTGGAGGCAAAATTGATCGCCAAAGGTCCACTCATCTGCTGAACTAGCAGAACTGACCGTCAAGCTAGTGACATTAAAGAAGCGCTTGTCGGGAGGCAACCCGATGTTTTGTATCCTTTAGTTTGATTTCTGTTGATTTGATTTCGCTATTTATTTGGTTTCAGTTGAATTTTTACTATTTTTCCTTTGTTTTATCTATGTTTGGATCATGCAGAATTATTGAAACAGAAACAGGTTCCTAACTACAGAGTTACGGGCGCCACATATTATGTGCAGAGGAGAATTATGTTCTGGAAGGTCTGCGCCTAACTTGAGACTTTTTAAGTTAGGCGCCGCATACTACTCATCAAGGACCATTTCATTCGGGAGGGTCTGCTCCTAACTTGAGAATTTTCAAGTTAGGCGGAAGGTATGATAACTCCAAGCAAGTTAGGCGCAGAAACAGCTAGCCCATTCGGAAGGGCTCAAGTTAGGCGCAGCAAGGAAGGGCGTGACATCAAGTTAGGTGCAGTTTTGAAGGCTTCCAATCCAAGTTAGGCGCACCCATAAGCCAAGTTAGGCGCTGAGAGTGGGTTGTTGCTTCAAGTTTGGCGCCATCTATAGCAAGTTAGGCGCAAGGCCAAACTTGTGCACCAAGGTAGGCGCAAGGCACCATCAAGTTAGGCGCAGGCTTCACACAAGCACCTTCAACTTATCCTAGGTCGTCTAGCCTAAGTTTTCACAAGACATTATATATTAAATACTAGAAACCAAAATCATACCTTGACCGATTTCCTAATAACCCAGAACACCTCAAGCATTTTCAAACCACAAGCTCCACAACTCCAGCCCCATCACCAACAATACCCAGCCTCCAAAGCTAATCCTCTAGCTTCCAATTTCTCAAATTAACTCCAACCGATAACCAATTTCAATCTAACATCACAATTATCACTATAATCAATATAGAGTTTACTAAATCAACATCTTACAAAGGGTTGGAGGGTTCTTACCTTGCCCATAGCTCAAGTGAGTCAAACCCAACAAAAACCCGCAAGCTACATCGAACATAAACACCGAAATCAGACAAAATTCAACATGCATTCATATTGAATTTCGAAACTGAAGTGGGAAGATCTGGGTGTAATAGATTGAATTTCTTACCAAATTAGTTAGTGATATTTGTAGAGAATTTTGAGATGAACGCGTGGCCGCTAACAGCTCGTCAATCGGAACTCCGGATCAAAAGTTACAAGGATTTGAAGTTGAATTGAAATTGAAACCTAGGTTTTTTCTCCTTCCCTTACCTTGCATGGCTTCAGCGTTCTTGGCTGAAGGGAAGAAGAGAATTGGCTCTTCTTATATGTGGTTGGGCTGATGGGTTGGGCTTTGGGCCCATTTTGGGCCCGGTTCAACCGGCTCGGCCCGTTCAGCCCAATCTTGAGCTAAATTCTTTAAAATTAGTGTCAAATTCTTGTTTTAATTAGTTCTACCTCATTAAATCATAAAATTTTATTTTCTAATTTATCTGATTAATAATTAATTTATTAACTAATTATTCACCAATTACTCAGGGTTTACATTCTATCCCTCTAACAGAAATTTTTGTCCTAAAAAATTTGCTCTAAATTTTCCATATACGGTCCCTCAGATTCAACCAACTCCTTACCATTCATTTTGCCCTTCACCAACATTAATTTAATACCCTATTCCCAATTCAAGCCTAAGCTAAACCTGTCTGTTTCATTCTTAGTTTCGTCTAACTCTTTCTCGGTGACTACAAACTTCCTTACCCTTCAAGAGTTCCATCTAATTCAAGTTAATTTCTAATCCTTCTCAACTGTCTCAAATACTAATCAATTCTTCAATCCCTTAATCGGAGTCAATCCCATTATAACTTAAACCACACACTCACACTCTCCATCTCTAACCTTATGACAGCCCTTGAAATCATTCCATAGCCTCTGTATCGTTTCTCTCGTTTCTACTATTCTAAACCATTAAGGGCTTAATCGCTCGTCTATTCTGCCAGAACACTCCTTGAATCTCTTTATCTCTCTAACTAAGCGCTATTGACGTTTTCTCTAGCTGCGCGAGTTCTAATCCTTTGGTTTTTTTCATCACCTAGTCCATCACTGCCTCTATCACTGTTTCATTGTTGTCTCATCACGTCAGCAGTTATCTGTGCAGCTACCCTATCGTCAACCGTATCACCTCACTCGCGCCCACGAGACGCTATTTGGGTTTTGTCCATACTGAACAATTGATATTAAGGTGATCAGTCTTAATATCTAAAGTCTAGAGCTTCGAATTTCCAAAGGTAATGCTCATGAACATTTATGCTATATATGTCAAGCAGACGTCCTAAATAGAATGTACACACAGCCAGAGTATACTTAGAAGCATAGTCAGTCCATTCCCCAGGCTCTACGATAACGAACTGCTCTGACACTATAATGTAACACCCTACCACACAGAGTCTTATGCTTAAGTCATAAAACTGATGTGGTGATGTATTACAACCTCTAAAAATAAAAATATACATACAAAATAGTTGAAAAAGTTTTATATCTAGGAGCCTTTGAAGAAAAATTTAAAACAAAAGTCGTAACACTCATGTAAACGGAAACTTGCGTGCGAAGAACCGTAAGATACATATATAGAAATAATAAAAAGGGAGTGTTTAACACTCATGTAAACAGATAACCAAAAAAAGTCCCGAGAGCTAAGGATCTTCGCTAAATCAGAAGTCTCCAGCATGCCTCAGCGAGGAGCCTCACGTCCTGCATCTGAAAACCATAAAATTCGCATGGATGAGAATCGGAGGTTCTCAGCATGGTAACAGTGCTCACATATCTAACATGTAATGTCCTGGAAAAGCCGAAGTCAATCCTAGAACTTCCAACAGATAATCAAAGCTTATAAACAGACTAAACCATAAATGAAATAGGCAACTAGCTAATGATTTTCATGCTACTCTAACACTCTTCAGATTCAACTCCTCCAAACCTTCCAACCACCACCAGAACTAGTTATAACAAACACGTTTATTACAAACAAGAGAATCACAGGTAGAAAACATATATAGCAAGTAAGCATCTAGCAAGTAGTTATGCAATCAATTAGGCAATCCAAATAGTACACACCAAACAAACATATAGATGCATATGATGCATGCCTGTCCTAATGGCTGATGAGTCTCATATGTCGGTTATAAAGCCAACTCGACAAGTCCTGGTAGCTAACCATTGGACTGTCCCTCTTTCGTGCATCCCCAACTCGAGTTATTCTCGATCATAATTATCAATACATATACACAACACCCACACTAGTGTTTATCCACGGGGGCGAGCTCATCCGGAACTTTCACAGTGTCCGGCCACACTTACGACATAGGGTCAGCAGAGTATCGAGTATCCACCTGGAGCACGTGGTTGCTAGCCACTGCTTTCACCCAGGAAAACTGGTATCTCAGATAGGTGGAAGTGCAACATTCACAATATCAATAAATCAGCATATATGAATTCATACTCCGCCATAATTCAATATTAACTCAGCCATTCGGCTTAAAATACAATCCACAACCAGCCATAATTCATTAACAAACACAACCCTTCGGCTCATGGCATATAAAGCACTTCCACCATCATCCTATACACCCCATACAATTATCTTTAATCATAATTCATCATTAATTCTCCCCTTACTTCATCCACAAGTTTCCACATTTCCTAGCTTCTTCTCATCACTAGGCATACTATAAGGATTTAGGACTTAAAGGGGTGAAATTAGAGGCTTAGAAGTTTGAAATTCGGCTTTAAAAACACAAAAATAATCTTTGTTGAAAAATGGGTCATGCGTGCGCGTCGTCCATGCGCACGTGTGGGAAGCGGAGAAAAAGGGAGTGATTGATAAATCACTATTTCATGGTTTATCTTGTGCTCAATTGAGTGGATTTTATCAACTCTTTACCCACTTATACATACTATTTGCATGGTTTTATATTTCCTTCCTGATTATGTGCTATGATTGAAAACATGCTTCTTTGATCTTATATTTGCTTATTATTAATCCTCTCTTATTACCATTAGATACCTTGATATGTGTGTTAAGTGTTTTCAGATATTATAAGGCAGGAATGGCTTGGAGGATGAGAAGAAAGCATGCAAAAGTGGAAGGAATACAAGAAGTTGGAGAAATTGCTAAGCTGTCCAGCCTGACCTCTTCGCACTCGAACAACTATAACTTTAGCTACAGAGGTCCAAACGACGCAGTTTCAGTTGCGTTGGAAAGCTAACGTTTGGGGCTTCGATTTGATATATAATATGTTATAGTTCCTCTGAAGCTAGGCGACGCGACCGCGTGATCCATGCGGCCACGTCACAGTGACGGAAATCCAGCGTGGCAAAATTCGAAACCAGCGAATTCTGGACTGTTTCTGACCCAGTTTGCGGCCCAGAAAACACAGATTAGAGGCTATAAAGTGAGGAACTGCATCCATTCATAGGGAGGCTCTGATAATTTATAATTTTAGGAGTAGATGTAGTTTTTAGAGAGAGAGGTTCTCTCCTCTCTCTTAGGATTAGGATTTAGGATTTCTCTTAGTTTTAGGAGTAGCTCTCAATCCCAGGTTCTTTATTTTTATTATTTTCCCAATTTTATTTATGAATTCTTCTATGTTGCAGATTACTCTTTGAATTAATGTTATTTGAGGTAAATTCAGATTTAAGATTGCTTTGCTCTGTTTAAGATTGCTTTGCTTTATTTATATTGATGCTCTGTTTAAGATTGCTTTTAATTTAAATTAGACATTTTTCCCTCTTGGCTTTGGTTGAGTCATTGAAAACACTTGAGTTATCAAACTCATTGTTGATTGAAAATTGGAATTCTTCAAGAATTAATTCAAGTTCCAATAACTCTAGCCTTTCCCAAGGAAAGACTAGGACCTGAGGAATCAGAATTAATTCATATACTTAACTTACCTGCATAGCTAAAGGTTAACAAAGTAGGATTAAAATCCAATTCTCATCACAATTGATAAGGATAGGACTTTCAATTTTTCATACCTTGCCAAGAGTCTATTTTATAGTTATTTGTTTTATTTTTATCATTCAATATACTGCTTCCTCACTTTCAAAACCCCATTTTACAAAACTCATAACCAATAATAAGAACATACTTCTCTGTAATTCCTTGAGAAGACGACCCGAGGTTTGAATACTCGGTTATCAATTTCAAGGGAGTTTGTTACTTGTGACAACCAAAACGTTTGTACGAAGGGATTTTTGTCGGTTTAGAGACTATATCTACAACGCGACTGTTTTTATGACATTCTTTACTGGCAAAAATATCCTAACGTCAAAATGGCGCCGTTGCCGGGGAATTGCAAACGTGTGCCTTATTATTGGTTATTGTAAATAATTTTTTTTTATTTTTGCTTGTTTATTTATTTTTATTTTTGTTTTTATTTTTGCTTTTCCATAAATTAAGAGGTTATTTGTTTTTATTTAGTTATTAAAAAAAATATATTTTTCAAAAATTTGTTCTTAGTGTTCATCTTGATCTTCAAGTTGTTCTTCACGTTCATCTTGACCTTCAAGTTGTTCTTAGTTGTTTTCTTCGTTTTGATCTAAAAATTTGAAATTTGGTGTCATTTTATTGTTTTTCTCTTTCTTCATTAAATTCAAAAATATTTTTAATTAATTTTTTCGAAAAAAAAAATTTCAGATTTTTATTTTTAAAATTTTTATCTTATCTTATCTTATTTCAAAAATCAAATTTCAAAATTCAAATTTAAAAAATTTCAAAATTTAAATTTAAAAATTTTCAAATTTCAAATTTCAAATTTCAAAATTTCAAATTTCAAATTTCAAAATTTAATTCAAAATTTAAATAACCTTTTAATTTAAATTTATTTTTTATTTTCATTTTTAATTTCTATTTTCTACTATGAACTCTCACCCCTTTGGCTATGAGTCTGGTTACAATTATGTTGCAGGAAGAAGAAATTACAATGAGAACAGGCATCAAGGTTGGAACAATCAAAGATGGGAGGAGCCACAAGGATTTAATCAACCCTCATGGCAACAACCACCCCCAATAGACTATCAACAACCACCATCATATGCCTATGAACTTCCTCAACACAACTTGGGACCGCCATACTCACAAGCTTCTTTCCACCACTCACCTCCATATGACCCTAACCCGCATCCACCATACCAACCACCTTATGAACCAAATGAACCATACATAGATCCACCCCAAACCTCCATGGAGAGAGCACTTACCGATCTAAAATCTACTATACGAGCTCTCGCCACCCAAATCAGACCACCAAATACCTTTAACAATCAACCCTCAAGCTCTAGTGCACTTCCTTTTCAATCACAGAATGATCTCCCATCCCACCACCACCTCAATATCTGCCATCTCCATATCCATCAATCCAAGAGCACTATGATCCTACCTATGATAACCGAGTGCATCAAGAGACAAAGGATCGTTTCAAGGAAACAGTGGATCAATTTCAGACAACCATTCAACAACTGGGACAAGCATTAATTCAATGGGCTTCTAGGTGCTCAAATATACAAGGATCAGCCACAGCTCCATGTGGACAGTCTAGTGAAGAGCGTAGCATGAAGAAGATACCAGAAACCCCAGTGGACAAGACAGAGAATGAATTCGTACTAGAACAAGTAGAAGACGCTGTCATTGTTCAAGAAGAAGAGTTGGTTGAAGACTTAGGAGATGCAGAAACTCCATGGGAAAGTCCAGTCATAGAGCCTCCTTCCGAGACGGTTGAAATTGATGCTGAGGAGGGTGTACAACCTCCAAAGCATATCATAGTTGAAGACTTGGAAGAGGTTGATCAAGAGATGGAGATTCAAGAAGAAGAAGCACAACCTCCCATGCCCTTGGAAAGCAATGAAGAGAAGATTGAATTGGAAGAAAGCTACCAAGAGGAAGAGGTTGAAATTAAAGAAGCTTGCAAAGAGGTGGTAATTATCAGAGAAGAGCACAAGGGAGTGGAGCTTGCAATTTCATTAAAAATACCTCCCCCTAAGTTGCCATCATCCTTCACAACATTCAAGTGGGTAAAATTCATATCCCATAGCTTTCTAATTCCACTTGAATATGGGCTACTGGAGACGGATGGTCAACTTAGAGCTCTTTGTGGCATTAAGAGTAAGAGGAAAATGGCCAGTGGTAAGAATTGTCCTGCAAGGTTCATCATGGTTGGAAGCTTTAAGTTCAAACGCAAAGGTTGGTATAAAGCTCAATTGAATGGGTCTAGGAAGCTGTTTGGTAGCTGCAGTGAGAATTCAAATTACTTATCGCCCGGCTGAAAAAATACAGATCCCGACAAAAATGGGTGTAAAAGCAAGATTTGGGATCCTGGAATCTATTCTGACATCCAACACCCCGGGAGCCTAAGAATCTTTTTGAAGCTGCTCAAAGGTTTTACATGCCTAGTTTGGGACCCCGGAGGTTACTGGAATCACAAACACTGGTGGAGATTCCTGGATGAGTTCAAGCATAAGCCACCATAACAGGAAGCTCATCAAATGTCCAACTTAAGGACTTTAACTAAAAGTGCTAGGTGGGAGACAACCCACCATGGTATGATCGTCCTTTTTCATTTTTATTTAGTTTTATTTGTTTTTGAATTTTATTTTATTTTGTTATATTGAACCTGGAGTTTTGCATCACATTCATATTAACACTGTATTCTGCATTTTTCAGATTTAAAAAAAAAAAGCGAGCACGCGACGCGACCGCATCAGCGACGCGTCCGCGTCGCAAGGAGAGGGGAGAAAAATAAAAACGAACAGAGAATTTCGCAGGAGTAGCGCTGGAGGCGTGCCAATGGCACAAATCACCCCACACGACCGCGTCGCTGACGCGACCGCGTCACCTGGGAATAATGGCCTCCCACGCGACCGCGTCACCCACGCGGCCGCGTGACCTGAAAATCGACGTCAACCGGGTGCATGGCCGAAAGTTGAGCTGGAGTTGGGCTGGACCCGTGCTAGTAGCACAAACCCTGCCACGCGAACGCGTCACCCACGCGTCCGCGTCATATTGAAAATAAGGCCACCCGCGCGATCGCGTCGACCACGCGACCGCGTCACCCAGGATTTTGGCAATACTAAGTTTTGAACAGAGAGTTGTGCGACCACGAGGCTGCACTCGCGCCACTAGCACAAATCGAGTCACGCGATCGCGTGCCCCACGCGTCCGCGTCACCCAACCTTATCGCGCACCACGCGACCGCGTCACTCACGCATCCGCGTCGCCAGCGTCGCACAACCTATCCAGATTCGTGCCAATTATCTTATTTTTCTTTCCCAATCCTAATTTCTTCTATCTTTTCTTCTTTCTTCTTTCTTTCTTACTTTATTTCTTTCCCTTCTCATTCTTCTTATCTTTTATTTTATTTTATTTATTTGCATACTTTCATTCATTGCATTTTAATTTTGTGCATATTTTTATTTTTCTAAAATTATTGGTGTTCAAATGTTCTTATTCAACTGTTATATCTGGTATTATCTTCGTGCTTATGACTTGTTTTATTCTAATTGGGTAACATTATTTAAATCAATGCTAATTTTTATGATACTTGTACTCCTCTTGCATTGACATGTACTTATATTGATATTACCCACACTCTTCCCCTTTGTTGCAAATTTTGCACCATTGGTATGCCATGGCTTCTATTGTTTTCTCACTTACATGTTGAAGCTTCCATGTAAATGAGACCCTTATCATTTGGCATTAACCCATACTTCTTTTATTTTCTTATCTCTATTTCTGGGTTACTCTTCTTCCCTTTTTCTTTCAGGATGGCCACCCGGAAGGGAAGCGGAAGACATTTTACATGGGGAGACAGACAAGTCCATCTGCACAATCCTTAGAGAAAAGCAACAGTTGAAACAACCCATCCACCTGCAAATCTCAGCATGCACCGAGGACAGTGCAATCTTTAAGTGTGGGGAGGTCGATACCGATCCCCATGGGTTAGTTATTTCTTGACTCAACACCAAATTTTTTTTATTTTATTTGTTTATTCATTGTTGCACTTGCATGTTTGATTGCATATTTGTTTGATTTTTTTGCATATTTTACCACTTGGTTAAAGTAATATTTTCTTTTTCAAGAAACCTTTTTAGAGAATTTCACTAATTTGAATAAAATTTAATATTACACTTGTTTGAAGAAATATTATACTGGAACATGGTTTAGAGCTCAAACACACAAAACCTGTGAGATTTTTGAGCCTATTTGAATTGGTTGCATTTTATCAACCAAAAATTTTGTTTTAGTTTGTATTTTTCTCTCTAAAATTGTAATCTTTGTCTTGCTTAATTCTATATTTCCATTATTTGATGTATGCATACACTTACATGATTGAGGCCTTTGTTTCACTGAGCTTACATACCCATATGGCCTTACCTTTCATTATCCTTTGCAAACCAATTTGAGCCTATTTTACCCCTTTGTTCTTTACTTTAGCACATCATTAACTCTAAGCGGAAAACAATAATGTCCTTAATTTGAATCCTTAGTTAGCTTAGACTAGTGAGAGTGTTTATGATTTAAGTGTGGGAAATTGGGTTTGGAAATATTTGGTTTGAGAATTGAGTATGTTAGAATTTTCTAAAAATGTGAAAGAAATGTTTGGGACATGTTCATGCATTCAATAAATTAATCATATGCATTGAGAAAAACAAAAGAAAAAGACAATATATATATATATATATATATAAAGAGAAGAAAAAGAAGAAGAAGAAAAAGAGAAAAAGAAAAGAAAAAAAAAAAGAACAATTAAGCAAAAAGGGGACAAAATGCCCCAAAGTAAGTGAAAGCAATGCATATGTACGGTACTTAGAATTAGAATGCATGAATAATGTGGAAAACATGGTTGATGGAAAGTTAGAATTTGTATTGTGATTACATGGATTGTCTAAAGTTAGGTGGAAAGTTTAAGTTAATTAAGGATTCAAATTTTAGTCCACTTGACCAAATACAATCCTACCTTGACCCTAACCCCATTACAACCCTTAAAAGACCTCTTGATTTGTGTATTTGTGCATTAAATTTATGTTGATTGTTAGATGAAGAGCAAGCCTTAGAAAGCAAGGTTAGTAGAGAATTGAGAGGATCGAACCTTAAACACATGAGTGATTAGAGTGTATACACTTCCAGTGAGGGTTCGATGCTCAATTCCTTGTTCCCTGCTTTCATAAGCTATTTTCTTCTTGCAAGTCTATTTGTACTTCATTTTTATGATTTGAATTAGTGAAATCCAGTTTATATTTGTTCTTAAAAGATTTGTTTACTTTTAACAAAGTAGGTAGAAATATTTTGCATGTAGTTACATTCATAGGATTGCATTTCATACTTTCTACCATTCCTCTTCATCTTTATAGCTTCTCTTGAGCTTAGCATGAGGACATGCTAATGTTTAAGTGTGGGGAGGTTGATAAACCACTATTTCATGGTTTATCTTGTGCTCAATTGAGTGGATTTTATCAACTCTTTACCCACTTATTCATACTATTTGCATGGTTTTATATTTCCTTCCTGATTATGTGCTATGATTGAAAACATGCTTCTTTGATCTTATATTTTCTTATTATTAATCCTCTCTTATTACCATTAGATGCCTTCATATGTGTGTTAAGTGTTTTCAGATATTATAAGGCAGGAATGGCTTGGAGGATGAGAAGAAAGCATGCAAAAGTGGAAGGAATACAAGAAGTTGGAGAAATTGCTAAGCTGTCCAGCCTGACCTCTTCGCACTCAAACTGCTATAACTATAGCTACATAGGTCCAAACGACGCGGTTCCAGTTGCGTTGGAAAGCTAACGTCCGGGGCTTCGATTTGATATATAATATGTTATAGTTTCCCTTACGCTAGGCGACGCAACCGCGTGATCCATGCGGCCGCGTCACAGTGACGGAAATCCAGCGTGGCAAAATTCGAAACCAGCGAATTCTGGACTGTTTCTGACCTAGTTTGCGGCCCAGAAAACACAGATTAGATGCTATAAAGTGGGGGACTACATCCATTCATAGGGAGGCTCTGATAATTTATAATTTTAGGAGTAGATGTAGTTTTTAGAGAGAGAGGTTCTCTCATCTCTCTTAGGATTAGGATTTAGGATTTCTCTTAGTTTTAGGAGTAGCTCTCAATCCCAAGTTCTTTATTTTTATTATTTTCCCAATTTTATTTATGAATTCTTCTATGTTGCAGATTACTCTTTGAATTAATGTTATTTGAGGTAAATTCAGATTTAAGATTGCTTTGTTCTGTTTAAGATTGCTTTGCTTTATTTATATTGATGCTCTGTTTAAGATTGCTTTTAATTTAAATTAGACATTTTTCCCTCTTGGCTTTGGTTGAGTCATTGAAGACACTTGAGTTATCAAACTCATTGTTGATTGAAAATTGGAATTCTTCAAGAATTAATTCAAGTTCCAATAACTCTAGCCTTTCCCAAGGAAAGACTAGGACCCGAGGAATCAGAATTAATTCATATACTTAACTTACCTGCATAGCTAAAGGTTAACAAAGTAGGATTAAAATCCAATTCTCATCACAATTGATAAGGATAGGACTTTCAATTTTTCATACCTTGCCAAGAGTCTATTTTATAGTTATTTGTTTTATTTTTATCATTCAACATACTGCTTCCTCACTTTCAAAACCCCAGTTTACAAAACTCATAACCAATAATAAGAACATACTTCCCTGCAATTCCTTGAGAAGATGACCCGAGGTTTGAATACTCGGTTATCAATTTCAAGGGGGTTTGTTACTTGTGACAACCAAAACGTTTGTACGAAGGGATTTTTGTCGGTTTAGAGACTATATCTACAACGCGACTGTTTTTATGACATTCTTTACTGGCAAAAATATCCTAATGTCAGTGATGCGTAAGCGGCACCCATGCGCACGCATGGGAAGCAGAGAGGTAGGGTGACGCATGCGCGTCAGCCACGCATGCGCGTCAGCCACGCATATGCGTGGATGCATTTTGTGCTCCTCGCACAAAACCGGCACGGCACCATCACAACTCTCTGGTTTCTCTACTACGCACCTGCATTAACACAGCGACGTGTATGCGTCGTCCATGCACATGCGTGGGGAGTAAAAATTGTGAGTGACGCGTGTGCGTCGGCCACACATGCGTGTGGGAGTACGTTTTACCAAAAAATTTACTAAGTTTAAAAAGCTGTAGGATTACATTTTCAAACCCCAAACTTCCGACGGGCATAACTTTTTCATTTCAAATCATTTTTCATCCGTTCTTTGAACGGCATAAACATCTCGGATCCAACTTTATTTCTAAAGAAGTTTTCCACAAATCGAGGATCTAGAGACCAAGTTATGCTTCGTCAAAGTAGACCAAAAATCACAATTTCATACAAACCCACAAAATTCTATTTTCAAAACAAACCAATTTCAAACCTTTTTAAAACCAACCAAAACTTACCAAAATCAACCTCAAGCCTCCTCAACTCATATTTTCAACATTCTTATTAAGTTCACAATCCACCAATCCACCATTTTTACTAATCTCAATCAAATAACTTAATTTTAAACAAAATACCATATCCTATATCTTTCCTCATCCCAAGTTCCAACAATACCAATTCCATCAACCATCAATACATACAATCAATATCATCCTCACCATCAACATGGTTTCACCCATAATTCAATCTCAACCAATCATTAAGCATATATCAAAACATGCATATCTCTCATACATCATACCATCAAAACATCAAAAATCCACTAATCACATACATAACAACACAATTCATCTCAATCAATCAACAACATTAATAGTTCAAATCCTATCTTAGGGTCTCTAGCCTAAGTTTTCACACCATATTACATTTTAGATACAGGAAACCGAAACTATACCTTGACCGATTCTCCGCTTAAATCGGAACACCTCCAAATCACTTTTTCACAAGCTCTCAAGGCTTCAACACCTCCAAGAACATATTTTTAGCACATAAAAGCCATTTTCCAAGCTTTCCAAGACTTCAATCAATCCCAACATATATATATATATATATATATATATATATATATATATATATATATATATATATATATATATATATATATATACTACCTAAACCACAATACCACATTCAAACATACTCACTCAATGCCCAAATATCATAAACCAATAAATTCCACTAGGGTTGAGAATCTTATCACACCTAAGGATCAAGGAGACAAGATTAAGCCTCTCCTTCAAGCTAGTTAGATCCTATAACATCAAAAGCTCACAAATCTCAATATTTTTCACCCAAAATTTTGAATTCAAGGACTGGAAGAACAGAGATGAAATCATGGCTTACGTCTAAAACAAAGTTATGGGCTTTGTAGAGCTCGACACGGTGAACGCATGGCCACAAATGGTGAGGCGATCGGAGCTCCGGATCAAAAGTTATGTCACTTTGAATCACAAGTGAGGGTTTGTGATTTTTGGAAGAAGGTTCTCCCTCCTTGGCTGCCCAGCAGCGTGTTTGAGGTTTAAGAGAGGAGAGAGAGTGCTGTTTAAGGGTTTTAGGCTGACCTTGGTTGGGCCTACAGGTCCGGTTTTGACCCGGTTCGACTGGTTCGGTTCGTTTGGCCTAATCTTGGGGCCCAATTCTTTAAAATTAGTGTCGAAATTCTCATTTTAATTTTTTCTACCATATTAAACCATATAAATATCATTTCTAATTTCTTAGAATATATTTTAATTTACAGGTTAATTATTCACTAATTATTCGGATTTTACAATGTGACTTCTTAAATTTTCTACTAAATTATTCTTGATTTAACTATATATCCATATAATAAATTATGATTTAGTTATCAATGTGAGTAAAACATTAGTTCTATATAATAAATAAGTTAATTTGAAGTATATTAGTATTATTATGAGAAAAAATGAATAATAAAGTGCATTGAGTTCTACAGCAGCAATAGTAAAATTAATATCCACCAGTAGCATAAAGTACACCACTGACTCCTACAACAGCAACAACATATCTTTGGAAATGAAAAAAATGCCCACATAATAATAATAATGCACACAATGCCCTGACATTCATATCTGAAAAAAAAATCGTCCTTAGCATTACAACAAATTTTAACATGATCGTTTCGTTAAGAAAGGAACAAAACTAAAAATAATAATTACAAAATTAAAAGACAAAAATTTCATCTTACTCTACCCTACCTAGTACAATATCAATGGTAGAAATGATCAATTAATCTACTCTTCATTAACAACAAGATCAATATTAACTATACACAATTAATTAATTAATTAATCAATTCTCTGTAGCATATGAACATTGTAACACCCTACTACATAGAGCTTTACGCTTAAGTCGTAGAATAGAGGTAGTGTGGTGTTACGGACGTCTAATAAAAAAATACATACGTATAATAGTAGAGAAATATAATATATTAGGAGCCTTGAAAAATGGGTAAAGCAAAATCGCAAAATAAAAAGCGCAACACTCAAGAAACGGAATAACTTACGTGCTAAGAAACCTAAAGGTCATAGGCCTGAATAAGCGAAAGAGTGAATAGAGAGCCGAGAATACAGTATAGCTAGCTCCTGACTCAGCTTGCGAAGCCAAGGCTGGTTGGAGAATATATACATACATATACAAGTATCCCAAAATACCCAAAATACAGAATAAGGCCCTAGCTCTCCTTTAACCTCTATAAGGGACAAAATAATCCAGTTTCTTGGAGAGAAAGCTAAGTACATATATACATAAACTAATAACCAAAAGAACCCAGGGACCACTCCGCTTCAGGAATCCAGACGCCTAGCGAGGAACCTCTCGACCTGCATCTGAAAACAACAACACAGTATGGGGTGAGAACCGGAGGTTCTCAGCATAGTAAAGCTGCCACACATTTAATATATAAGGTCCTGAGAATGCCAGAGGCAATCTTAGAACTCCAACATACAGTTATAAAACTTAAACTCTAAGCAGAAGCTATAAAAGGGGGTAGGTGACCTAAAGAATTCTGAACTTACTTACTCTAAACCTAACCTTAACACCAAACCGGTCCACCCTTCCTCCGCTCCTCCGTCACCATTAATTCAGCAGAGACAAACGCCCAAACAATTTCATGCACAAGTAAAAAATAGATAGTGCAAGTAGAAGTATAACGGGTAGCATGAAATATATTCAGTTAGGCAATCCCAAGTAATGCATAGCAGACAAAACAAATATATGCACATGATGTATGCCTATCCTATGGCTGATGAGGCTCATCTGTCGGTTATCCAGGCAACCCAACAAGTCCGAAAATCTTAGACTGTCCCTCGCCACGTATCCCCATGAGTCTACGCATAGATTTCTCATTCATTCATCATTTATACAATCATTCATTCATTCATATCTCACTCAATAGAGGATATCCATTCCAGGGAATTTAGACGTGCCCGGTCACCCTTATGACGTAGGGTCAACAGAGTATCGAGTTTTAACCTGAAACATGTGGTGGCAAGCCACGGTTCTGTTACCCAGGGAAACTCGTATCTCAGATATCATTAATTCATAAGCCGCATAATATTCAGAACTATTTATATTTATCATATAATCATTCATCTTCACCATAGCAATATATATTCATTTAGCTTTCACACCACTTCCCTCACAATTCATCTTGTTTACCCTTTTCTTCATCCCCAAGTTACCTCAATTTCCTAACTTTAACTAATTACTAATCTTACTAGTAAGATCTAGGGTTAAAAGGATAAAAATAGAGGCTTAAAGGTTCGAAACCATGTTTGAAATATAAAAATATAAGTGCTGGAAAAACAGGGTGTGTGCGGACGCACAAAAGTCTGCATGCGCACAATTTGTGAGAAGCAGAGCGTGTGCGTGCGCATGAGTGCGTGCGTGCGCACACCAACCAGGAATTACTTGGTGTGCGTGCGCCTCACCTATGTGAGCGCCACCAGCAGAAAGCATATCCTGGTGCGTGCGTGCGCACAATGGCGTGCGTACGCACACTTTCTGAAAAACACTAAGTGTGCGTGTGCACAAAGGCGTGCGTACGCACAAGTAAACTTTTTGCTATTGCTGGGTGCGTGCGCACACCAGTGTGCGTAGGCACACACCAGAAACTCTAGTTCTGTTGCATTTTAATAGTTTCTAGTCTTCCGCACCAGATTTTCAGCATCCATAACTTCCTCTACAAAATTCGATTTTCCGCAAAATTTATATCGTTCTCAATCTTATAAAACCCTCTTCAATTTGAAACAAATCTCATTTTCATCCAAAATTTGAGAATCAAGTTATGGACTACCGAAGTTCATCAAAAATCAGTTTTTACCAAAATTTACCAAACCCCTATTTTTACCAAAATCTCATTCCATACCAAAATATTTCACAACCAAGGCATACCAATACTCAACTCCACACCTTCCATACATTTTACAACACACCACACCCAACATTCTCAATCATTCAATAACTCCTTACATATTCACATACATCTTCACAATTCCAAATTCAAGACAATAACAATTATACTCATGTTTATACATAGTTCCCTTGTCACACATATCAACAAGTACATTTAACCCTTTTATTTAACAATTACCCACAATAAATGCTACACACCACTCTCATGAATGGCTCAACCCTTACATCAAGAATTTGCTAATTTATATCAAATATGCTAAGTCAACTTCCATCAAACTCAATTAAATTCATCATCAAGCACCAACACCACACTTTCAACAAACCATCAATCACCGCTCATTCTCAATATCATTTAATAAATCCATCAAGGTTACTAAATATTAACATAAATACACATTTCAACTTATTCTATAGTTCTCTAGCCTAAGTTTTCACAGAGCATTACATATTAAACGTGCGAAACCTAAACCATACCTTGGCCGATTTCCACGTTTGGTCCAAGGCAGCCACTTAAGCCACACACACAGCCTCCCAAGTTTCAAAAATCACCAAAACCTTAGTACCAAGCCTCCAAATGTTCACAATTCAATTCCAATGCATATATATATATATATATATATATATATATATATATATATATATACTTAGTTCACACCTACTACACATGTATACCTCAAAATTCATAATTCACATAATAAAATCACAAATTGGCTAAGGTTTGTGATCCTTACCATCCCCAGGAACAAAACAACTCAAGCCCAACAAGCTCCGCAAGCTAAATCGAACTTAGAATACCAAATTCGACAAAATCTCATTACAAGGGCTCAATTTCAAAAATAAAAAAAGGGGGTAGAGAATTTGAGATGGGATTGTGGCGTACATATGAAATTGATCCAATAGAAACGTAGAGCCCGACGCCCTGGACGCGTGGCCGCAAACGGTGCGGTGATCGGAGCTCAGACGAAGGAGTTATGGTGACTTATGGTGATGGTGAGGGTTAGGAAGCTCTCCTCTCCTCCAAGGCTGTTTAGCGTGTTTCTTTGCTGAATGGGGAAGGAGATGGCTTCTGTCCATTTAATTGATTGGGTCTGGTTGGGCCCACGGGCTCGGTTTGAGCCCGGTTCAACCGGTTTGGCCCATTCGCCCCAATCTTGGGCCAAATTTTTCGAAATTAGTGTCAAAATTCTCGTTTTGAAGAGCTCTATCCTGTTTTAATATTAGATTTATATTTTTAATTTTTTTAATTAAAATTTGATTTATTGACTAATTATTTACTAATTTTAGCGGGGTTTACAAATATGATAGGATCAAAGAACAAATTAAAGCAGGTAAATTTTGAGAAGAGTGATGAGAATGAAGAGAAGAAGAATAGCAATGAAAGAGTACTTGATTGCAGCGACAAGAATGGTGAAGGAGATGAACAACAGTTGCCAGAGAACTTGAACACTCGCACATGTCAGAATCTCAGTCAACCCAAGCGCAACCACATTGTCTGGGTCAAGGTAAAAAAGGATTTTCCTTAATTCTGGTTCAGGAGTATGAGTCCCCATAAAATTTTCCTTAAGGATTTTCATGAGAGGAAGATTTAACTTGGATTTTTTGGAATATTCAACAAAAAAATCAATTAATAACACTAAGATTATATTCACAGAACTGCATAAATTGTAGAAGTATTGTATATGAACATGATTTATGACAAAGTATAATGGTGTTGTTTAACAAAGGGGCAAATATCATTGGCAAATATCACCTAAATCAAGAACAAATAAAAAATAAATACAAGTAACAATTTGAAGTTTCAATAATCCTAAATTACTAATCAGAACAAGTAAAAAAAAAAACAAGTAACTTGGCGATGACAACGGACGAAGAGCAGCAGAGTAGGGCTTTGAGGGCTTTGAAGGCTTTAAAGCTATCAGATTTAAAATTATCAGATTACACCTTAATAAAACCCTTAAAGCTCAATTTGCTTTTTACCTTAGGAATTTGGTACATTGTTGGGTGAAGGGGTCAGAGGAAGAGGGAACAAACATACCTGAGCACGTAGACAGCGACAGAATGGAGCAGCAGCTCCGACAGTGGCGCAGACAGCCACGTCTCCCTCTGGTCACTACACAAACAGCGGCTACGGCGAGGGAGAAACGGCGACGGGAGGCACGAACGGCGGTAACTCCTCCCCCTGGCCCACTGGCCTACGTTCTCTTCTCCCTCTCTTCTTTAATGGTGACACGACGGCGACACTAGACGACGACGGCGGCGATCTTGACGATAGAGCAATGTGCGATGATCCCTCCAATGGCAGCGTGGATTGCGTTTTGCCCCTCTCTCTCTCGCATTTGGCTAGACGATGTTCCTCTCTCTCAACGTCTCCTCCCTCTCCTTTTCAGTTCTAACAATGACGACGGCGACGGTGATATCTAGCCCCTCCAGCACCGTCACCTCCCTCTCTTCTTCTCCATGCTCCCTCTCTTTCTCTTTTCTTCCTTTCTTCCTTCCTTCCTTTCTTTCTTTCTTTCAAACCGTCGGTGGGGGTGAGGGGTAAGGGTGAGCGGATAGGGTTGTGAGGGTTAGTGTGTGATTTGAATTTTAGGGTTAAGGTTTGATAATTTTAATTAAATTAGGATATAGAATAATTTAATATTTAATTTAATCTTTTAAAAATATTATTAAATTATTAATTTATTTATTGATTTTTAATTAAGTATTTTAATTTAAAATTTTAATATTTAAATTAAATTATATAAAATTTTTATTAATTTTTAATTATTTACTTATTAAATAGTTTTAAGTTATAAATAATTTTTTAATTTAATGTTAATATTATTTTACCTAATTTTTTATTTATAAAATTAAATTTAAAATTTTAATATTTAAAATAAATTATATAAATTATCATTAACTTTTAATTATTAAAATTTTTAAATTTTAAATATATGAAAGACCTAAAATTATAAAAAATATATAAGAATCTTAATTAATTTATATTCAGAAGATCAAAATCTGATTTAGTTACAAAAATATTTTTGAATAGTAATTAGAGTTAGAATTAGGGTTAGGACTAGAGTAGTTTAGAAATTTTAATAAAATTAAAAGATAGAATAGTAATTAAAAATTAACTATAATTTATTTAAATTATTTTAAAAATATAATATTTATTTGTCAATTTACTAATTAGTTTTAAGTTTTAAATATTCTTTAATTTAAAATTAATAGTATTCAACTTAATTTTTATTTATAAAATTATATTTAAAACTTTAATATTTAAGATAAATCATATAAAATTTTCATTAGTTTTTAATTATTAAAATTTATAAATTTTAAATATATAAAATATTTAAAATTAAAAAAATATATAAAAACTGTGACCATAGACCCTTTTAGGTCACTCTAAAACCCATGACCATAGACCTCTTTAGGCCACCCCCCAAAACCGTGACCATAGACCTCTTTTAGGCCACCCCCCAAAACTGTGACCATAGACCCTTTTAGGTCACCATTTCGAAAAACCGTGACCATAGACCCCTTCAGGTCACCCCCCAAAACCGTGACCATAGACCCGTTTAGGTTACCCTCCAAAACCGTGACCATAGATCCCTTTAGGTCACCCCCAAAAATCGTGACCATAGACCCTTTTAGGTCAACCTTTTTTGAAAAACCGTGACCATAGATCCTTTTTGGTCACTGTAAAAAACCATGACCATAGACCCCTTTTGGTCACCCCCAAAACCATGACCATAGACCCTTTTAGGTCACCCTTTTTTGAAAAACCGTGACCATAGATCCCTTTAGGTCACCCCCCAAAACCTTGACCATAGACGCTGGTGCACGAAATTGTGAATCACACTTTTCACAACTCCGCACAACTAACCAGCAAGTGCACTGGGTCGTCCAAGTAATACCTCACGTGAGTAAGGGTCAAATCCCACGGAGATTGTTGGTTTGAAGCAATCTATGGTTATCTTGTAACTCTTAGTCAGGATATCAATTATATTTATTAGTTTGAATTGCGAAAAATAAAAGAGCATGAAATAAATACTTGTTCTGCAGTAATGGAGAATATGTTGGAGTTTTGGAGATGCTTTGTCGTCTGAATCTCTGCTTTCCCCCTGTCTTCTTCTTCACGCACGCAAGGTTCCTCCTATGGCAAGCTGTATGTTGGTGGATCACCATTGTCAATGGCTACCATCCATCCTCTCAGTGAAAATGGTCCAAGTGCGCTGTCACCGCACGGCTAATCATCTGTCGGTTCTCACTCATGCTGGAATAGGATCCATTGGTCCTTTTGCGTCTGTCACTACGTCCAACCCTTGTAAGTTTGAAGCTCATCACAGTCATTCAATCCCTGAATCCTACTCGGAATACCACAGACAAGGTTTAGACTTTCCGGATTCTCAAGAATGCTGCCAATAGATTCTAGCTTATACCACGAAGATTCTGATTAAGGAATCCAAGAGATTATCATTCAATCGAAGGTAGAACGGAGGTAGTTGTCAGGCACGCGTTCATAGGTTGAGGATAATGATGAGTGTCACGAATCATCACATTCATCATATTGAAGTGCGAATGAACAGCTTAGATAGAAACAAGTGTGTTTGAATGGAAAACAGAAATAATTGCATTAATTCATCGAGACACAGTAGAGCTCCTCACCCCCAACAATGGAGTTTAGAGACTCATGCCGTCAAAGAGTACAAAGTTCAGATCTAAAATGTCATGGGATCCAAAATAATCCTCTAAAAGTTGTTTAAATAGTAAGCTAGTAACCTAGGTTTACAGAAAATGAATAAACTAAGATAGATGGTGCATAAATCCACTTCTGGGGCCTACTTGGTGTGTGCTGGGGCTGAGACTTAAGCTTTACACGTGCTTAGGCTGTTTCTGGAGTTAAACGCCAGGTTGTAACCTGTTTTGGGCGTTCAACTCCAACTTGTAACCTGTTTCTGGCGTTTAACGCCAGACTGCAACATGGAACTGGCGTTGAACACCAGTTTACGTCGTCTATCCTTGAGCAAAGTATGGACTATTATATATTGCTGGAAATCCCTGGATGTCTACTTTCCAACGCAATTGGGAGCGCACCAATTGGACTCCTGTAGCTCCAGAAAATATATTCCGAGTGCAGAGAGGTCAGAATCCAACAGCATCAGCAGTCCTTTTTCAGCCTGAATCAGATTTTTGCTCAGCTCCCTCAATTTCAGCCAGAAAATACCTGAAATTACAGAAAAACACACAAACTCATAGTAAAGTCCAGAAATATGAATTTTTCCTAGAAACTAATGAAAATATACTAAAAACTAACTAAAACATACTAAAAACTACATGAAATTAACCCCAAAAAGCGTATAAAATATCTGCTCATCACAACACCAAACTTAAACTGTTGCTTGTCCCCAAGCAACTAGACAAATAAAATAGAATACAAATAAGTCAAGAAGCAATAATATCTCAGAGTTTTTGAGTGAAGCTCAGATTCTAATTAGATGAGCGGGACTAGTAGCTTTTTGCTTCCGAACAGTTTTGGCATCTCACTTTATCCATTGAAGCTCAGAATGATTGGCATCTATAGGAACTTAGAATTCAGATAGTGTTCTTGATTCTCCTAGTTCAGTATGTTGATTCTTGAACATAGCTATTTTATGAGTCTTGGCCGTGGCCCTAAGCACTTTGTTTTCCAGTATTACCACCGGATAGACACATAATTGGGTGAACCTTTTCAGATTGTGACTCAGCTTTGCTAAAGTCCCCAATTAGAGGTGTCCAGGGTTCTTAAGCACACTCTTCTTTTTGCCTTGGACCTTGACTTTAACCGCTCAGTCTCAAGTTTTCACTTGACACCTTCACACCACAAGCACATGGTTAGGGACAGCTTGGTTTAGCCGCTTAGGCCAGGATTTGATTCCTTTAGGCCCTCCTATCCACTGATGCTCAAAGCCTTGGATCCTTTTTATTACCCTTGCCTTTTGGTTTTAAGGGCTATTGGCTTTTTCTGCTTGCTTTTTTTTTTCTTTTTCTTTTATTTTCGCCATTTTTTTTTTGCAAGCTTTTGTATTCACTGCTTTTTCTTGCTTCAAGAATCATTTTTTTATGATTTTTCAGATTATCAAATAATATTTCTCCTTTTTCATCATTCTTTCAAGAACCAACATATTTAACATTCATAAACATCAAATTCAAAAGACATATGCACTGTTCAAGCATTCATTCAGAAAACAAAAAGCATTGCCACCACATGTAAATAATTAGAATTTTTCTTATTAAAAACTCGAAAAATATTGCCCCCTTATTCTAAAGAAAATCTGCTATTTTATTCATGTTTAATGATGATGAGAAAAATAAATTATAGCTTAATTGGAGATAAAATCAAAATATAGATACTAATTACTACTACTCATATAACTTCTAAGGTAAAACTCAAATAAGAATAATTATCACAGAAGTAAGGCTAAGATTAGAACTCAACAATCTTGAATTTGGGAGGTGGATGCCTCTTTAGTCTGTGGAGTGCTTGGCACTTCAAGAGATAGTTTCTGACGCTTTAATTCCTTCAGTTCACACCCTTGCTCTTCTTGTTCTCTAAGCAGTTTGCAGAGCATGCTGTTTTGATTTTGCTATTCTTCCTTCAGTTGATCCACAGCTTCTGCAACTTGGTGACAGATGCTTCTAGGCGCTCCCAGTATTCAATTTGAGGGATTTCCGGGAGGGACTCCTCTACTTTTCTCTTGATGGGGTCGTCCTGCACTTGTTGTCCTTCCATAGAATTTTTGGTGATTGGTTGCTCAACTGAGATATACTTATCTACTCCCATCTTTATCCCAGCATCTTTACATAACAGAAAAACTAAGCTTGGATAGGCCAATTTGGCATCTTTGGAGTTATTGTTTGCAATTTTGTAAAGCTCACAAGCAATCAACTGATGAACTTCCACTTCTTTTTCCAGCATAATGCAATGAATCATCACTGCTCTTCTGATGGTGACTTTAGAGCGGTTGCTAGTGGGCAGAATAGAGCGCCCAATGAAGTCCAGCCAGCCTCTGGCGACTGGTTTGAGATCTCCTCTTTTGAGTTGGTTCGGGGCACCCTTTGTGTTGGTTGTCCACTTGGCTCCAGGGAGGCATATGTCCTCTAGGATTTTATCCAAGCCTAGTTTTGATTTCATCATTCTCCTATTGAAGGAGTCAGGGTCATCTTGCAGTTGAGGCAGCTTGAAGATCTCCCTTATTTTGTCAAGGTGAGTGTGAACAATCTTCCCTCTGACCAGAGTTCTATAGTCATAGAATGCGGTTCCAGCTATTCTCTGCCTGTCCGTCTGCCACAGATTAGCGTAGAATTCCTGAACCATGTTTCTTTTCACTTTTGTTTCAGGATTAGCTAAGACTTCCCAGCTCCTGTTTTGGATTTGCTCTTGGATCTCCGGATATTCATTTTCTTTCAGATTGAATTTAACTTCCGGGATCACTGACCTTAGACTCATTATTTTGTAAAAATGGTCTGAATGTTCTTTGGTTATGAACTTCCCTTGATTCCAAAGTGGTTTTGGAATATTCTCTTTTTGCCTCTTAAGTCGGTTTGTTTTTCCTTAGGAGCCATGATCTTAGTGGGTATTGGTTTAGTGATCACGGATAAACACACCAAACTTAGAGGTTTACTTGTCCTCAAGCAAAAGAAAGGAAAGGAGAGGGAAAGAGGGAGAGCCAAGCGCAACTTGTGGAGGAGAGGGGGAGAGGCCGAACCAAAATTTAAGGGGAAGGGGGGTGGGTTTCGAAAATTATTTGAAAAAGATATGATAGAAAAAGTGATTTGGAAAGGATAAGTATGATAGGAAAAGATGTGATTTAAAATTGAAAAGATATGAAAGATATTTGAAAAAGATAAGTCTGGATTTAAAAAAAGATGATGTGAAGATTTGAAAAAAATATTGATGAGTTGAAAAGATTTTAGAAGGAAAAGAGATAGATTTGTTTTGAAAAGGATTTGAAAATAATTTGAGGAGGATTAAGAAAAAGGGTTTATGAATTAAGATACATTTGATATCTTTTGAAAAAGGATTTGAAAAATTAGGATTTGTAACATGTTTGTGCAAGAAATCATGAATTGAAACATAAAAAATGGAAAAAAAATTTGAATTGAAAACGACATTGCCTACTCCCCATAATCCTGGCGTTAAACGCCCAACTGCTGCATGTTTTGGGCGTTTAACGCCTAGTTGGTGCTTGTTTTGGGCGTTTAACGCCCAGCTGTTTCTTCTAGCTGGCGTTAAACGCCAGAAACCCCTTCGTCACTGGGCGTTTTTCTGAACGCCCAGGATGCTGTAAATCTGGCGTTAAACGCCCAGAAGCTGCTTCTTTCTGGCGTTTAACACCCAGAAGGCTATCTTTATTGGCGTTAAATGCCCAGTGGATGCTCCTTTTGGGGTTTAATGCCCAATTGTGCCTCTTACGGGCGTTTTCTTGCCAGTGAGCTCCTTTTTCTTGTTTTGTGCTCTGAATTCTTCTGTAACCCTGTGAACTTATGCAATTGGTTCTTTACCTTGTTAGTATTAAGCTCATATATTTTAAAAAATAAATAAAATGAAGAATAAAATAAAATAAAATAACAGAAAAAGTTATGCTAATGGCTGGGTTGCCTCCCAGAAAGTGCTTCTTTATTGTCTTTAGCTGGACCTTGCTGAGCTTTTAATCTAGCCTCAGCCTTGAGCACTCTTGCTCAACATTGCCTTCAAGATAATGCTTGATTCTCTGTCCATTAAAAATGAACTTCTTATCAGAATCAATGTCTTGAAGCTCCACATAACCATATGGTGATACACTTGTAATCACATATAGTCCCCTCCACCAGGATTTCAGTTTCCCGGGGAATAGCCTAAGCCTAGAGTTAAACAACAGAACCTTTTGTCCTGGTTCAAAGACTCTAGATGACAGCTTTCTGTCATGCCACCTTTTTTATTTCTCTTTATAAAGCTTGGCATTTTCGAAAGCAGTGAATCTGAATTCCTCTAGCTCATTCAGCTGGAGCAATCTTTTTTCTCCAGCTAATTTGGCATCAAAGTTTAGGAATCTGGTTGCCCAGTAGGCCTTATGTTCCAGTTCCACGGGCAGATGACAGGCCTTACCATACACAAGTTGGTATGGAGAGGTCCCTATAGGAGTCTTGAATGCTGTTCTGTAAGCCCACAGAGCATCATCCAAGCTTCTTGCCCAATCCTTTCTACGGGTACTTACAGTCTGTTCCAGGATTCTTTTTAGTTCTCTGTTAGAAACTTCAGCTTGACCATTTGTCTGTGGATGATATGGAGTCGCCACCTTGTGGCGAATCCCATACCGGACCATGGCAGAGTAAAGCTGTTTGTTGCAGAAGTGAGTGCCCCCATCACTGATTAGTACTCTAGAGACACCAAACCTGCTGAAGATATGTTTTTGGAGGAACTTCAGCACTGTTTTAGTATCATTGGTGAGTGTGGCAACGGCCTCTACCCATTTTGATACATAGTCGACTGCCATCAGAATATAAGTGTTTGAGTATGATGGTGGGAAAGGTCCCATGAAGTCAATTCCCCATACATCAAACAACTCAATCTCCAAGATTCCCTGTTGCGGCATGGCGTAACCATGAGGCAGATTACCAGCTCTTTGGCAACTGTCACAGTTACGTACAAACTCTCGGGAATCCCTATAGAGTGTAGGCCAGTAGAAGCCACATTGGATGACCTTGGTGGCTGTTCGCTCACCTCCGAAATGGCCTCCATATTATGATCCATGGCAATGCCATAAGATCCTCTGTGCTTCTTCTCTAGGCACACACCTACGGATTATTCCGTCTGCACATCTCTTAAAGAGATAGGGTTCATCCCACAAGTAGTACGTTGCATCAGTAATTAATTTTTTCTTTTGTTGCCTGCTGTACTCCTTAGGTATGAACCTTACAGATTTATAGTTTGCAATGTCTGCAAACCATGGTGTTTCCTGAATGGCAAACAAATGCTCATCCGGAAAGGTCTCAGAGATCTCAATAGAGGGGGGAAACTCCCCTTCTGTTGGTTCTATCCGGGACAGATGATCAGCCGCTTGGTTCTCTGTCCCTTTTCTGTCTCTTATTTCTATATCAAACTCTTGCAGAAGCAACACCCATCTTATGAGCATGGGTTTTGAATCCTGCTTTGTGAGGAGATATTTAAGAGCAGTATGGTCAGTGTATACAATCACTTTTGATCCTACTAAGTATGATCTAAACTTGTCAATGGCATAAACCACTGCAAGCAATTCTTTTTCTGTGGTTGTGTAATTTTTCTGGGCATCATTTAAAACACAGCTAGCATAATAAATGGCATGTAGAAGCTTGTCATGCCTCTGCCCCAGTACTGCACCAATGGCGTGGTCACTGGCATCACACATTAGTTCAAATGGTAAAGTCCAGTCTGGTGCAAAAATAACTGGTGCTATGACCAGCTTAGCTTTCAGAGTCTCAAACGCCTACAGACACTCTGTGTTAAACACAAATGGCATGTCAGCAGCTAGCAGATTGCTCAGGGGTTTTGCAATTTTTGAAAAATCCTTTATAAACCTCCTGTAGAATCATGCATGCCCCAGAAAGCTTCTGATTGCCTTAACATTAGCAGGTGGTGATAATTTTTCAATTACTTCCACTTTAGCTTGATCCACCTCTATTCCCTTGTTTGAAATTTTATGCCCAAGGACAATTCCTTCAGTCACCATAAAGTGACATTTTTCCCAGTTTAAAACTAGGTTGGTCTCTTGGCATCTTTTCAGAACAAGTGCTAAATGGTTAAGGCAGGAGCTGAATGAGTCTCCAAATACTGAAAAGTCATCCATGAAGACTTCCAGAAACTTCTCAACCATATCAGAGAAGATAGAAAGCATGCACCTCTGAAAGGTTGCAGGTGCATTACACAGACCAAAAGGCATTCTTCTGTAAGCAAATACACCAGAAGGACATGTAAATGCTGTTTTCTCTTGGTCCTGAGGATCTACTGCAATTTGGTTGTAACCTGAATAGCCATCCAAAAAGCAGTAATATTCATGACCTGCTAGTCTCTCTAGCATCTGGTCTATGAATGGTAAAGGAAAATGATCCTTTCTGGTGGCTGTGTTGAGCCTTCTGTAGTCAATACACATGCGCCACTCTGTAATTGTTCTTGTAGGAACCAGTTCATTTTTTTCATTATGAACCACTGTCATACCTCCCTTCTTGGGAACAACTTGAACAGGGCTCACCCAGGGGCTATCAGAAATAGGATAAATAATCCCAGCCTCCAGTAATTTGGTGACCTCTTTCTGCATCACTTCCTTCATGGCTGGATTTAGCCGCCTCTGTGGTTGAACCACTGGCTTAGCATCATCCTCCAATAGGATTTTGTGCATGCATCTAGCTGGGCTTATGCCCTTAAGGTCACTTATGGACCACCCAAGAGCTGTCTTGTGTGTCCTTAGCACTTGAATTAGTGCTTCCTCTTCCAGTGCATTTAAAGCAGAGCTTATGATCACTGGAAAAGTGTCACCTTCTCCCAGAAATGCATATTTCAGGATGGTGGTAATGGCTTGAGCTCGGGTTTAGGAGGTTTCTCCTCTTCATGAGGAGGTCTCAGAGGCTCTTTCAATTCCTCTGAACCCTCCAAATCAGGCTGAACATCTTTAAAGATGTCTTCTAGCTCTGATTCGAGACTCTCAGCCATGTTGACCTCCTCTACCAAAGAGTCAATGAGATCAACTTTCATGCAGTCTTTTGGTGTGTCTGGATGCTGCATGGCCTTGACAGCATTCAACTTAAACTCATCCTCATTGACTCTCAGAGTTATTTCCCCCTTTTGGACATCAATGAGAGTTCGTCCAGTTGCTAGGAAAGGTCTTCCTAGAATGAGAGTAGCACTCTTGTGCTCCTCCATTTCCAGCACTACAAAGTCAGTGGGAAAGGAGAATAGCCCAACCCTGACAATCATGTCCTCAATCATGCCTGATGGGTATTTAATGGAGCCATCAGCAAGTTGGAGACATATCCGGGTTGGTTTAACTTCTTCAGTTAAACCAAGCTTTCTGATAGTGGATGTAGGTATTAGGTTGATGCTTGCCCCAAGATCACATAAAGCTGTCTTGGTGCAATTACCCTCTAATATGCATGGTATCAGAAAGCTCTCGGGATCTTTAAGCTTTTCTGGAAAGCTTTTCAGAATGACTGCACTGCATTCTTCAGTGAGGAGAACTCTTTCAGTTTCTCTCCAATCCTTCTTATGACTCAAGATCTCTTTCATGAACTTGGCATAGGAAGGTATTTGCTCAAGTGCCTCTGCAAACGGAATCTTTATTTCAAGAGTCCTGAGATAATCTGTAAAGCGAGCAAATTGCTTATCCTGCTCCTATTGGCGGAGCTTTTGAGAACAAGGTATCTTGGCTTTATATTCCTCGACCTTAGTTGCTGCAGGTTTATTTCCTACAGAGGTGGTTTGAGAAGCCTTTTTAGAGGGGTTGTTATCAGCACTTGTGTATGTTTGATCCCTCACTGGGATTTGAATGCCAGGGTTAGAAGCTGGATTGGCATTGGACGCCAACTCCTTACTTGTTCCTGGCGTTTGAATGCCAGAACTGAGCTTCCATTGGGCGTTTGACGCCAACTCCTTGCTTGTTTCTGGCGTTTCAATGCCAGAGTTATTCCTCTCTGGGCTCTTACTGTCCTCAGAGGAATTTTGAATAGCAGTTTGTTCATTTCTTGGCTTCCTGCTACCTTGAAGTAAGGTATTTAATATTTTTCCACTTCTTAATTGAACTGCTTGGCACTCTTCTGTTATTTGTTTTGATAACTGTTATTCTGTTTGCTTCAACTGTACCTCCATATTATATTAGCCATTCTTGTGTCTTGTAGTATCTCCTTGAATTCGGCCAGCTATTTTGTTAGAAGGTCTAATTGCTGATTGAATTCAGTAATTTGTTCTGCAGGACTAAGTTCAGCAGTTACTGTTTTAGCCTCTTCTTTCATAGAAGATTCACTATTTAGGTACAGATGCTGATTTCTGGCAACTGTATCAATAAGCTCTTGAGCCTCTTCAATTGTCTTTCTCATGTGTATAGATCCACCAGCTGAGTGATCTAGAGAAATTTGAGCTTTCTCTGTAAGCCCATAATAGAAGATGTCTAACTGCACCCATTCTGAAAACATTTCAGAGGGGCATTTTCTTAGCATCTCTCTGTATTTCTCCCAGGCATCATAAAGAGATTCATTATCTCCTTGTTTAAAGTCTTGGATGTCCAGCCTTAGCTGTGTCATCCGTTTTGGAGGGAAGTATTGATTCAGAAATTTTTCTGACAGCTGTTTCCATGTCCTTATGCTAGCCTTAGGTTGGTTATTTAACCACCTCTTAGCTTGGTCTTTTACAGCAAATGGAAACAGTAATAATCTGTAGACATCCTGATCTACTTCCTTATCATGTACTGTGTCAGCAATCTGTAAAAACTGTGCCAGAAACTCTGTAGGTTCTTCCTGTGGAAGACCGGAATACTGGCAACTTTGCTGCACCATGATAATGAGGTGAGGATTCAACTCAAAGCTACTGACTCCAATGGAGGGTATACAGATACTATTCCCATATGAAGCAGTAGTGGGGTTAGCATATGACCCCAGGGTCCTTCTGGACTGTTCATTTTCACTTAGGTCCATGATGGAGAAAAGGGAATTGATATGAATAGCAAATAGAATATATTTTTATTATTAAATTTTTTTTTGAATGAAGGGAACGAATAAATAAATAGTAAAAGAAAAGAGAATAAAATAGTTTGAAATTAAATATAGAATTCGAAAATTAAGAACAAAAAATTTAAGACTAAAATAATTACTTAATGAAGAAGATTTAAAAGTTTTTGGATATGATTTTTGAAAAAGATTTTAAATTTTGAAATAAAAATCTGAATTTTAAAAATGATTTTCGAAAATTCACCTTAAAATAGAGAGAAGAGACATTTTTGAATTTAATGAGGAAAGAGAAAAACAATAAAATGGCACAAGACTTAAAATATTTAGATCTACTGCTCCTTATTTTCGAAAATTTTGGAGGGAAAACACCAAGGAACACCAAACTTAAAAATTTTAAGATCAAGACTCAAGGAAAACTTAAGAACACCTTGAAGACTCACAAGAACAACAAGAACATGAAGAAAGAACACCAAACTTAAAATTTTAGAAAATCACAATAAAATTTTCGAAAACTAAAGAAAAGTGAACAAGAAAATACCAAACTTAAAGTTTGGCACAAGATTTAATCAAAGAAAAATTATTTTTGAAAAAGTTTTTGAAAGGAGATAGCCAATTACCAAGAACATAAGCACAACGCTCTAGCCAATTGAGCTATAAATTTAAAGTGTTTTAACAAAGGTATTTAATATATAAAAATGTTTTATTTTTTTTTAAAAAAATTGGATACTAATAATTCGAAAATGCACAAGAAAAACAAGAAAAATCACAAAACAAGAAAAACTAAAGATCACAAGGAAAATAAATAAGAACAACTTGAAGATTACGAAAGAACAATGAACAAAAATTCGAAAATTTAAAAGAAATTAAAAACATGCAATTGACACCAAACTTAAAATATGAAACTAAACTCAAACAGAAAAACTCAATTATTAGCTTATAAAAATTATAGAAGACTCTAAACCAAAAAGAAAAATTTTTCCTAATCTAAGCAACAAAATAAACCGTCAGTTGTCCAAACTCGAACAATCACCGGCAACGGCGCCAAAAACTTGGTGCACGAAATTGTGAATCACACTTTTCACAACTCCGCACAACTAACCAGCAAGTGCACTGGGTCGTCCAAGTAATACCTCACGTGAGTAAGGATCGAATCTCACGGAGATTGTTGGTTTGAAGCAATCTATGGTTATCTTGTAACTCTTAGTCAGGATATCAATTATATTTATCAGTTTGAATTGTAAAAAATAAAAGAGCATGAAATAAATACTTGTTCTGCAGTAATGGAGAATATGTTGGAGTTTTGGAGATGCTTTGTCGTCTGAATCTCTGCTTTCCCCATGTTTTCTTCTTCACGCACGCAAGGTTCCTCCTATGGCAAGTTGTATGTTGGTGGATCACCGTTGTCAATGGCTACCATCCATCCTCTCAGTGAAAATGGTCCAGGTGCGCTGTCACCGCACGGCTAATCATCTGTCGGTTCTCACTCATGCTGGAATAGGATCCATTGGTCCTTTTGCGTCTGTCACTACGCCCAACCCTTGTGAGTTTGAAGCTCGTCACAGTCATTCAATTCTTCAATCCTACTCGGAATACCACAGACAAGGTTTAGACTTTTCGGATTCTCAAGAATGCTGCCAATAGATTCTAGCTTATACCACGAAGATTCTGATTAAGGAATCTAAGAGATATTCATTCAATCGAAGGTAGAACGGAGGTGGTTGTCAGGCATGCGTTCATAGGTTGAGGATGATGATGAGTGTCACGAATCATCACATCCATCATATTGAAGTGCGAATGAACATCTTAGATAGAAACAAGCGTGTTTGAATGGAAAACAGAAATAATTGCATTAATTCATCGAGACACAGCAGAGCTCCTCACCCCCAACAATGGAGTTTAGAGACTCATGCCGTCAAAGAGTACAAAGTTCAGATCTAAAATGTCATGAGATCCAAAATAATCCTCTAAAAGTTGTTTAAATAGTAAGCTAGTAACCTAGGTTTACAGAAAATGAATAAACTAAGATAGATGGTGCAGAAATCCACTTCTGGGGCCCACTTGATGTGTGCTGGGGCTGAGACTTAAGCTTTACACGTGCTTAGGATGTTTCTGGAGTTAAACGCCAGGTTGTAACCTGTTTTGGGCGTTCAACTCCAACTTGTAACCTGTTTCTGGCATTTAACGCCAGACTGCAACATAGAACTGACGTTGAACGCCAGTTTACGTCGTCTATCCTTAAGCAAAGTATAGACTATTATATATTTCTGGAAAGCCCTGGATGTCTACTTTCCAACGCAATTGGGAGCGTGCCAATTGGACTTCTGTAGCTCTAGAAAATCCATTCCGAGTGCAGAGAGGTCAGAATCCAACAGCATCAGCAGTCCTTTTTCAGCCTGAATAAGATTTTTGCTCAGCTCCCTCAATTTCAGCCAGAAAATACCTGAAATTACAGAAAAACACACAAACTCATAGTAAATTCCAGAAAAATGAATTTTGCCTAGAAACTAATGAAAATATACTAAAAACTAACTAAAACATACTAAAAACTACATGAAATTAACCCCAAAAAACGTATAAAATATATGCTCATCAGACGCCTTTAGGCCACCCTTTTTTAAAAACCCGTGACCATAGCTTGTTTCAAAAACTGTGACCATAGCTTTTTTTTTGTCACGGTAAAAAACCGTGACCATAGAGGGTCTATGGTCACAGTTTTTTACCGTGACCAAAAAACCGTGACTATAGACCCAAAATGTTGTAGTGACATATCGAAAGAATAAGTATATGTGTCCACTGGTTGTGTTTTTTGGAGTCAATCACCATAACCAAACCATCGTGTTTGCTACTGCGCTAGTGGCAAATGAGAATGAGCAGACTTACACCTAGTTACTTCAACAATTCCTGGACACTATGAAGGGTAAAGCACCTGGATGTGTCATAACAGATGGACATGGAGTGATGAGAAAGGCAATCAAAATGGTGTTTCCTGGCACTTATCATTGTTTGTGTGCGTGGCACCTTCTAAGGAATGCTACTTCTAACCTAAACAACCCCACCTTTACTTCTGAATTTAAAAAATGCATGTTGTTCGATTATAAGGTTTTCGAGTTTGAAGATCATTGACATTATATGGTTAATGCACTCGTTCTATTGAATAATCAATGAGTTTCTGACCTTTATTCCAGGAGAAATATCTTGGTAACTGCACATATACTTGGCCACTTCTTTGGGGGTTTTCGTACAATGTCTAGATGCGAAGGGTTGCACTCAATTCTTGGTAAATTTATCCACACTCGGCATAATTTGAGGAACTTTTTTGAACAGTTTATGCGCTACATATCCCAAAGGAGGTTTGGAAAAGCACACTCTGATCTGCTATCTGTGGTTGGGGATGTAGTGTTATAGAGTCCGTTGCATGATCTGGAGATGTCAGCTTCCAACAAGCTCACAAAAGAGATTTTCTTCTTATGCAGTCCGATGCTTTTTCGGACTTGTACACTGAAGGTACAGACACATACTTCGAGCCAAACTTGTGATATATACACTTTGTCATGGTCAGTTAATGCTCGTAAGGAGTGACAAGTGGGTCGCTATTGTGACAGTAATATTTTCAAGTGCTCGTGCTTGCGGATGGAGTCTCTTGGTATACTGACGTGGCGGAAATTGGCCGATTAAGAAATTAATAATAGAAATACGTTGCAAGTACAGTTCTTAACCAGCAAAAATCCGCTTATCAATTTAGGAGAGTTATCACAGATTTAAGAATAAAATACTGGGAGTATGAATCCCAGGTCGTCTCCCAACGAGTTGACAAAAGAGTGTAGCTTATTGGTTAGAGGTTTTCCCAGAAATTTTGAGTTTGAGAAACAGAAAAGTAAATAATTGTAAAATTAAGCAACGGAAATTAACGAGAGAATTTATATAATTCAATTAAAAGCCTTGACTGGGAGAAGATTAATTGGAATTTCTATCCTTGTTGAATTTTTCCAAGTGTAATAATAAAAGGTTGTTACTCTACTTGGTCATCCCTTAATTAATAAGGAAAAGTCAAGTAACTAACTAACCAACTATATCTAGGTCCTAATCCTCTCCTAAGGAAGGATTAGAGTTAGAGGTTAGAGTTGTCAGTCATCAACTACCAATTAGGATTAACACTTGAGTATTCCAACTCAAGGTTCTCCTTTTAATCAACTCCCAATCAAGTTAGGAAACTACTCCATTAACATGAATATAAACTTCACAGAATTGAAAAGGGAATAAAAGGAAGACATGATAAACAATAATTAAAAATCAATTAAAAATAAAAATGGTTCCTTGCATTAATAAATCCCAAAATGCAACATACTTATCCAAACAGGATTAATGGGCAGTAAAGAGTAAAGGAATAAGAAAACAAACTAGAATAATGAAACTTCAACGGAGGTGATGATTCTTCTCAGTATCCAAAAGCAAAAGCATGAAACTCTAAAACTATGAATGTAAAGAACCCTAGAGGAAGGAGTAGAATTCTCTCCAAGATTCAAAAACTAAGCTAAAACTATGCGTAATGAGAATGTGTGTTGAGTCTCTGCTATTCCCTGGCTCTAGTCTGTGTTTCTAGAACAAAAACTGGGTCCAAACTCGGCCCGAAATCGCCCCCAGCATTTTCTGTGATTTCTGCAGATCGCGCATGTCACGCGTACGCGTCAGTCACGCGTACGCGTCGCTGGTCATTTTTGCGTGTCACGCATATGCGTCAGGTACGCGCACGCGTCGCTGTGCAAAACTTCAATTCGCGCGCACGCGTGAACCATGCGTGCGCATCGCTTCTCGCTGGTTGTCCCCTTTATTTCTTGTGCTCCTTTCATTTTTGCGAGCTTCCTCTCCATCCTCTAAGTCATTCCTGCCCTGTAAAGCCTGAAAATACTGAACACACGGATCACGACATCGAATGGTACGAAAGGACATTAAAAATACACAAATTAAAGGCTTAGGAAGCAAGTTTTCAATCATAGAGCATAATTAGGAAGGAATTGTAAAATCATGCAAATAGTATGAATAAGTGAGCAAAGAGTTGATAAAAACCACTCAAATTAGCACAAGATAAACCACAAAATAGTGGTTTATCATATACCATGTGATCATATTGTAGCAGTGCTCATACATGTGCAGTTGAGTGATACACCAGGCAGTCTTGTTCTTGATCATTGGTCGAAGAATGCTCACTCCAAAGTAAGGGAATTTGTGGAGAAATCTCTGTTTTGCTGGGATTCAACGATCACGTTGGATGCTGAATGATCTTTGTAGGGAAATGTGTGTTCTGCCATGTGGAGATGAAGCTTAATTTGTTGACATGATGGATAAAGTTCGTTGTGAGATATCGCAGCTGAAAGAAAAAAAAAGGTTGTGGTGATCTAGGAGATCGGAATGAAGTTCGGAAAGCATCAACATTAGAGGGGTGCGTGAGGGATCCACAAATGGCTTGGTGTCCAAAGTGGCAAAGAAAGGACGCAAACCACACATTGGTGAAGGGTGTCAAGAGGTGCAGTCTTTGTCACCATATAGGCCATAATCGATTATCTTGCTAGTTAAACCCTAATAGCCGAAGGAATACACAAGAAGGTGCATCATATTTTGGTACTGAGGGTGAGGACGAGACTAGAACGATCGGTGACTCATCCGAGGAGGTAACAATGTTAACAAATTCTTTTACACGTTAGTTTCGTTGAATGTTTAGTTCATTTATGATTGTTAGTGCATGGCTAATGGAATGTATTATTTTAGATGGCGTGGAACGGTGCGATAGAGTTTGGATTGGCTGAGGACTATGACTCAGAGGGAGAGATATCATATCCATACTTCAACTGAATCCGCTTACATTTCATTTGAGTGGAAGGATAATATGGTGGGTCGTATAAAGAGTTGTCATAGTATTTATCAAACCTTATGCAGTAGGTGTTCGAGAAATTTAGTTTCTCACAATATCATGCTTTATGCTCTATATTTGAAATAAAAAATGTATGTGTAGAAAACTCTGTTATGGAGTGTTAACTTTGGAAATTCGTCATCATCATGCAACATTATGACTTTCATAATTTATGCCTTATATTGAATTTGGAAATTTACCATGACTATGCATGCTACTGTATGAGACTCTAGTATGCAATATTGAATTTGGAAACTCAAAATCATCAAGACGCAATATGAGGTAATAAAGGAAGTACTTCTAAAACATCAAAATCATGCATTATACTCTATATTTGAAATAAAAGATATATGTGTAGGAGACTCTGTTATGGAGTGTTAACCATGGAAATTTATCATCATGCAGTATTATGACTTTCATAATTTATGCCTTATATTGAATTTGGAAATTCATCATGATCATGCATGCTACTGTATGAGACTCTAGTATGCAATATGAGATAATAAAAAAAGTACTTCAAAAACACCAAAAAACATCATACAGTGTGCCATTTACAAGTAACTAACTGCCATGTGCAAGTTATAAAACATTGTTCCAATGTGACAAAAAAAAGATTGTGAAACAACACCATGCAATCCAAAAAACATCATCAACATCTGTATCATTCTAAGGTTAGTTACTCATAATCAACAAACTGAACCAAGAGCACCACCTCCGGGTTAGTCCTCGATATCTCAAAAACAGCCAATTGATCATCGTTGATGTTGCACAGCTTCACGAATTCCCCCCAGCCTCCTGTGATGGTGCCATAGTTGCCTCTTCGGTTGCCCCCATATCGGCTGTAGGCCGCTCGAACAGAGATATCCCCTGCACGCAGAGTGACCATGACATTGTCACCAACGTCGTGGCCAAAGTGTGGTACATTTGGCTGGCAAAATATGACAACGAGAAGTAGTTAGATAATGTGGACCAATACGACAATGGTCATGAGTTCAATTATAATAAATCGGCCATTAGTCATATCATTATCATCAATTGTCATGCAATCCAGTGATTATCTACTATACCATGCAATTCAACAACAAAATAAAGGCATTACAGAGATCAAACATTGCGCGCTAATCACCAACATAAAACACAGACATGCACAATGCCTACTCGACATAACCTAACAATTACAACATAACCACCAACATAGAAACAACACAGATAATGTGGACCAATATTGCCAATGTAACAGGTGTATATAGTCGAAAGGGAAGGAGATACAAACATTACTAGCACTAGACTTACCAGAAAGTGGACACGTAATAGCCTTCTTGTGATGTGCATTACAAAGAATGGGTGATCAGAGCGAAATGTCTGTGCCACCTCAGATGCAGCCGCGCTCCTAGGAATATTGATACAACCCGTTCGAGGCTGATGCAGTGGAAGAGTGTTTGGAAGAGTGTTTGGAACCTGGGGGGTTCCTCTGTTGCTAGATTCACCTCCAGACGGAACGTAAGACCTCTCCACTCCAGGTGATTCAAAGATACGCACATCAAAGTCATCGAGGCCCTTGTGCTTCAACAGCAGAAAGTCATTGGGACGAAGCTTGTAGTCACGATAAAACCTTTCCCACCCCCCTTCGAGCGTGATCTCACCCAAGACGTTCGAGCTACATCCAATCTTGTATATTCTCTGCACCCCGTCGGAGACTGTTAGGTACACATGTTTGCTAGATTTCGGGAGGAGATCATTTGGGAAGGGTATGTGCTGCATAAATGGGTATATTAACAAAGAGCATAACAGATAGTATTACAAGTGGCCATGTGAACTATTGGCAAATAAGGAAAATGATAAGGAAAAGAGATATCAACTATAGTAAAATAAAGATGAGATAATACCAAATGAGGATGGAGCAACGTACCAGTGGTCGCGATGGTTCTCCAGCCGGTTTGATAATTCGGACAACATCGTTGTTCCTCCCAATATGCCCTAGTCCATGAGGAGGTCTTCTCCTAGCTTCGTCCATGAGTTCTTTTTTCCAAAGGTACGAAGGTAAACAATGAGAGGATAGATGGAAATTGGGAAAGTGAGAAGAACAGTAACAAAAAGGGTAGTGTGTAGGTCGGATTTGATTGGTGAATCCTATCTAATAAATGCAGTCAGACTTCTAAATCCTCTCTATAGGTTTATATGTTATCACTCTTCTAGTCTTCTTCTACACAATAAAACATTTCATTCCTGATACAATAATGATTTATTTATTTTTTACGAATTTCTTTATTAAAACGTATTTTTTCTTTATTAAAACGGTTAAACCATTTTGTAAATAAAACAAGTGGCCTACCATATACTGTGGGCGTAAAGGGCTTTTAATTAAGTTGTAATTGTTGGGATTAACAACCCATGACCCAGAAATAATTCAGTCCCAATACAATGTAGAAAATTATTAACATTAATTCTACTCCGAGAACTAGTGTTTTACGTTATTATCCTAATTTTGTCCAAAATACTGTTGTTTCGTTTAGTTTTATGTTATATACATGAGCCGTATTAGTTGTGCAAAAAAATTGATGACATTGTAAATATTTTGTGATCGAATTTTCTTCATTTAGAATCATTTGACTTAAAAGTAATTTTGTCCAAAATATGAGATTTAAATAGCCAAAATACATGCAATAGAAATGTGACTGCATAACAAAAATTTGTATAAGACAAATATTTTTTTGTTAGAAGGCCATTAGAAGGTAAACAATTCCATTTGTTGGTGGGATTTATAGTTTGAAGCCATCACATTCATTCTCAGCTCACATTTATAGTTATGGAAATATATCAATGGAGATTTATTGCTTGATTTTGACATTTAATTTATATTTATTTATTGTTCCCTAGTCCCACCATTTGTGTTTATGGAGGATAGTTGAAGACGTGTTTGTTAAACAGAAATAGAGATTTGTTATCCAAAATGTTATATATATTTTTCAACTGTGTTAAGTGTGTATTAAAATTAATAACTAAAGTTAGTTATTATATATTTATGTATAAATATATGTATAATAATTTATTTTTAATGTATATTTTATATTTTAATTTATATTTTATACTAATAACTAATTTTAATAGTTAATTTCAGTGTATAAATAATATTTTTAATATTTTCTTATATATTTTTAATTTATATTTTATATAAATAGTTGATTAGTGACTAATTTGTTTATACATGTAAAACAGCGGCTAATTATCCATTCACATTTTATTTGTTACTCTATTATATAAATAATTTTCTAGCAAATATTTTTAATGCATTAGTTAAAATTATTGCTAGTGAAAATTTTTAAATTTTTTAATAAATACATTATAAATATATTACAATTTTTAACTATTTAATATTTTAATGTTTTATAAAAGCTTTTTTAATCAAATATTTTAACCCAACAAAATCCTTGAATAAAAGATTAAGGGTTTAATTTGATTTCTCAAATTTTACATATGATTTCAAATTAACATCCTAGTTTAGTTCAATCAAATTCTTTTCTTAAAGTGACACCCAAAAAAAATTATTTTCTTAAATTGAATAAAGTGCATCATGTTAATTTTTTTCAAATTTCTATTTTAACACTCATGTTAATATGCATTAGCTAATTTTTTTTACTTTTTATTAATTAAACAAATTTTAACTCTTTATTTTATTTTGTAAAGAGTTTTGTACTTTCTGTTTTTTTCTAAAATACATTAGCATTTATCGTAATCTTTTTGAAGAACCAAATTAATTAAACAAATCTTTTTTCCTACTTTTATTTGCAGCTTTTCTTTTTGTGTACATTTATTGCAGCTTTTTTATTTTTTATTTTTCTATTTATACTTTTAAGTTTTAAGAGAATAAAGATTAAAGAAGAAAGTCACCAAAAAAAATTAAAAAAAAAGAGTTATTTATTCATGATATTAATTATTAATTATTTTTATATATATCCACAGTAATAGGTTAATTAATCCTTATTATTATGTTATTAGTTTGCAGCTTTTATTATACATTTTTGTCACTTTTTATTGTTTGTACTCAGGATGTTCATGGTCAGGCTGAGTTTAAGTAAATTTAGATTCGACTCTAAAAGAATAACGAGTCTACTTTGACTTAATTTAAAATGACCTGAAAAAATTAGGTTAAATCGGATCGACACAATAAAATATTAGTATATATAAATTTGTAAATTTTTATATAATTTAGGTGTGTCCAAGTGTGTCCAGAAAAATTTTTTTTACTTTTTATTAACACACGATTGGATACAGCAGACACGCGTATCAGACGAGTGTCGGTAAGTATCGTATCCAAAATATGTCCAACACGCGGATACGGCAACTCAATAAAGTGTCCGTATTTCATAGGTTTTAACTCATCTCTTTCAAAGTTTAATTCTTCTATAGCTATTCTTTTAGCTAACAAAGAACTATGTACTTTAGTTGCTAAAGACATAAACAAATAAATAGATAATCTTTTAGAGTTGTCACAAGATTGTAAAATTTTATCTAAATCAAATAAGTACAACTTCTTAGTCTCATTATCTCACATGATTAATTCTACATATAATACATAGTATTAAAATTCAATCAACTTAAAATTAAATGATCAACAATGATAGAGTTTTGTAATATATGGCATTAAATATAATAGTTAAAAGTTATCTGAATATTTTTTATAGTATCAAAAAATTAAATAAAATAGATGTGGATTCCATGCTAAGACTTCAATTTGAATTATTAAATATATGAAAATAAAGTTGAATATAAATTTGTCATCACTTATAATAAGGGTGTTCAAATTCAAACAAATACAAACAAAGTCAATATTCATTTCAAAATTTAAAATCGATCAAAATTGCATTAATTTAGATTAAATCAGATTTTATTTTTGATAAATTACATATATTGGATCAGATTTCATATTCACTTCTCAAAACTGAATTAATTCAATTCAAACTGCAAAATGTAATTTAATATTACGATTTTATAATTAAATTTAAATTTTATATTAATATGTTAATTTATTATATGTTTTTATATTATTATTATGTAAACATTTTTTTAATATAAAATGATATTCATTTATTTGTTTGTTTAACTAATGTAACGTTGCTTCTATTTTTTAGTAACAAAATGTTAATTTTTTTTAAATCGAATAAATTAAACTAATCCAAATCGCATTAGTTTGGGTCGGATTAGAATGAATTTAAAATATAAAATCAAGTAGATCCAATTTAAATTGCAACAAATTATATACTTCGAATTATATTAATTTTTTTTAAAATCGATCCAAATCGCACCGTAAACACCACTATTTATAAATACATAGGTCAACTTTTTAATTAAAAATATATTTTTTACCACACAAACTTGGTTGAAAATGACGTAAGTCAAATTTTAAATATGAAGATGTGATCACTTGGCTATTATTTGGCTTAAAAAAAATAAACTTGTAATATTTTTTCTTTTCAATAATATCATATATATATATATAAGAAGATTCTTTGCAACGTAAATTATGACCTACTTCATTCTCTAAATGAAATAAAAGTCTAACCACAAATGATTCTTTCTCTTATATATCGTAGCCAAATAACCGTCATAAAATATTATATACCAAAATGTATCTATAATTGAAATGGTTTCTAGTTTTATTATCAACCACTTGCGTTTTTTCGAATGAATCATTGATATTATATATATAATAGTTGTTACATGATTCAGATTGTGTATAATTTAATGATATAGTTTTAAGGAACTCATTTTAATTTGAAATTGTGTATTCAATTACTGTAACACAAATATTATATTTATTGCACATGATAATATATAAAAATATATGAAGTATTTTTTATTTTTTAAATGAAAATACATAAAGCAATTGTTATTATAATATTTTATAAAATAATAGTTAAATCCAAAGTTTAATTGATTTTAATATTAAAATATAAAAAATAATGAATAAAATTATACGTGTCTTTAAAATAGAATAATTATTCATTGATGATATTATATAATTTAAATTTTAAATAAAATATTTATATTATACTTAAAAAATTAAATTTCATTAAGAAATGCATGTTGTTTTAACTATTTATATTATACTTAAAAAAAAGTAACATAGTACATATAAATAAAGTATAAATTTTGTCTTCTTATCTCTAATATACTGAACTTCTTTAATATTTAATTTAATTTAATTTTATTTTTAACTTTATAATAAACTTTAATTTTATTTTTTAATTATATTAATTTTTTTACGTAAGATAATTATTCAATTTATTTTTTAATTCTACTCTTAATAAAAAATAAATTTACTTATAATGAAAGTAATGCAATTAAGAGTAAAATTAAAAATTGAATAATTATCTACCTTTAAAATTGATAGTATTTAAAGATAAAATTAAAATGATTTAAAAGTTAAAAATAAAATTTAATTAAAATAAAATTAAAGAAGTATGGTATATTAGAGACAAAATAGTATAATTTATACTTTATTATATAATATGTATCATATTTTTTTCTTTCTTTTCTTAAAGTTTATCTATTAATCATTCCACAAGCGTTTTATGATGAGTACAATGAGTACAAATATTTAAGAGTAAAGTTAAAAAAATACTTAAAATTAAAGTAATATGATTATGAGTAATTTACTTAGATATAATTAAAAAATAATTGAGTAATAATTATAAAAAATATGATATTATTGAATGATAAAATTAAAATTTATTTCAAAAAAATAAATTTATTTAAAATAAACATTTAAAGAGTTCGATACATTAGAGACAAAAATGTATAATTTATACTTTATTATATATGTATCATGTTTTTTTTTTTAGAAATTTATCTACATGTTATTCTACAGGCATTCCATGATAATAAATAAAAATATTAAATTCGTAATACAATTCATTCTGTTAAAATCTGCTTTCATTTTACTTGATTGGGTAATTCTTTTAAGAATAATGTATTATTTTTGTTAATAATATTTTCGTCTTATTTAAGTCATTAACATTTTAAAATCGTCAAAATATTATCATATCGTCAACTCTGTAAACAGATTACTAACAACATGATAATATTGAGATAATTTTAAAATATGAGGGACTTAAATATGATAATTTAAATATTAAAGGTAATTTTAGAACTTTACCAAATATAAATACTACAACTTTAAAAAGATATTTTTCAAAAGTCAAATTTGATAAGTTATTTTTGATAATTAAAAATTTTTACCAAATTGATAATTAAAAATTCTGATAATATATTTTACATTATTCAATTTGAAAAAATTACATAATTATTAAATTATATATTTTATAACAGATAATTTCAATATAAAACAAAGATGGTAAAAATTAATTAATATTAGAGTGATTATTAAATATTTTAAGAGTAAAATAAAATGATCTACTCTCTATAATTAAATTATGCCACATACTCTAAAATAATTTTGTTATACATTCACTAATAAATTGTTATTCAATTAATATATTAATGTAAGAGTTATAATTTGTACTAATATCATCTAATTTTTTTTAATACTATATCACAACATTTTATATGAGTATAACAACAACCATATTTTATCAATTGAGTAAAAAATTAAAAATTCTACATTATTAAAAGATCATATAACCCATTTTATTATTCTTTTTAAATAATTAAATAAAAAAATAAGTCTCATTTTTTTTTACAAAGTAGAATAAAATTAGAAAATAATGAATCAAAATGGTACAAACATGGAGATTATAAAATTTTATTAATAATCTTCTTGTACAAAATCATTATTTATAAGATTATATTAATAATTTAAATAAATTTAATACCATAAAATTTATTTCAGTGTGTATTTTAATATATTTATTTATAATTATTAACAACTCAAATAAAGTAATATCTAAAACTTACTTCATTATCTATTTTAAAATAATTACAAACATTTGATTTTTTTTAATTATTTTTTAGTTTTATGTGTTATTTATTTTCAATCAAATTTATTAATGTGTAAATAAATTAAATTAAATCAAATACGGTGATAGTCGTATTAATCAGCGTAACTTTTTATTTTAGAATTAACTTATGTTTAATTTTATATCAGTTTCTATAAAAAAAATGATTGCTAGACTCAAAAAATAAATATATTAGCCCAAAAACCTTTTTAAAATATTAAGATATAAATGAATAATATTATAAAACTTCAAACAAAAAATAGTAAAATATAAAATAATAGAAACAAATATAATAAAAATTTATCCAATATTTAAGTATATTATCTTCAAATTCTTCTAAAATGTTAATTTTTATTTATTAATTCTTCAATTTATTTATTTATCTTATTAGTCTAAAGATGTTAGCTATTGTAATAAATATATAAATTTATCTATTCTTTAATTAAGAAGAGTTGCATGCTTTTAAATGTCGTTTGTTAAAATATTTGAATTCAACACAAATTCAAAATAACATTCGAGTAAAATAATTAATATATTAGAATAAATGAAATAATCATCACAAATTATAATTTTTTTTTAAATTCTACCGATGTCCACAATTAATCTAAAGTAATTTACAATATTTTTCTCTATTTTAAGATAAATAATAAAAAATTTACTAAGCAAAGATATGATATCATTTATACTTATGTTTTATGCAAATTACTTTTGTATATAATTATTTATGATTCTGACAAAAAGGGAGGTAAGCCAAAAAGACAAACACAAAAAAGTCACACAACAATCTTTATTGATATTATTTCATCACTCAATCTTTCAAATCAGAAATAAAATTAATTAAGTATGTAAAAAATATAATTTAAATATTGAAAAGATTCCGCACATAAAAAGTTATAATAAATTAACTTGTATAGGATAAAAATCATAAAATTTATAATAAAATTATAAAAATTTAAATAAATAGGAACAAAATAAAAAAATGGAAGTTATAGAGTATAATAACGAATAATAATGTCTTATAGTTTATAAAAAAAATTCCAAGAATATAAATAATGTATTATAGAAGAAAAATAATTTTACCGAATAAAAGAACAATTAGTAAAAATAAATTTTTTACAGCATATATGACTTTTACAGTGAATAAATTATGATGAAATACAGAAATAGATGAAATAAAAAAGAAATGAATGAAATAATAAATTAAAAAAATATTCACAATCATATAATTAATAGTGAACATATAGCTATTAAACAATAAATTGTAAGAAAATATTAATAAAAATATTAGATTTGATATTAAAAAATACACAATGAATAAAAATATGAAATTTAGAAACAAAACTATTTAAGATCAACCAAGAAAATGAAAAACAATTTTGGTAAATAATGACTCAAATATTACCATGATAATAAATTGAAATAAATAACATATATTTGAATTAATTAAATTAAATAATTAATATAATAAATTAATTATAATTATTTAGTTTAACAAAGCAAGTTAAATAAACAAAAAATATCTTATTAATATGTCATGTAAAAATTATACACTTTTAAAAACAATTAAACAAAATACATAAGACGAAAAAGTTAATGCAAATTAAAATAAAATAAATTTATATATTTCAGTCAAATTAAATAATTAATATAATTGATTAGTTATAGTTAATGTGATCAAATAAAATATTAAATAATTTGATATTTATCTTAATCAAATCAAATAAATGATTAATTATAACATTTCAAAGCCATTAATAAAAAAGACATAGGACTAAAAATGAACACAAATTAAAACAAAATTAATTTATTTATTTCAGTCAAATCAAATAATTAATATAATTAATTATTATAGTTAATGTGTCCAAATAAAATATTAAATAATTTGATATTTATATTAATAAATTAAATAAATAAATAAATAATTATAACACTTTGAAAAATTATTAATCAAAAGAAATAAGTCGTAAAGGTTAATGAAAATTAAAACAAAATCAATTTATTTATTCTAGTCAAATAAAATAATTAATATAATTGATTAATTATAGTTAATCTGGTCAAATAAATAATTAAATAATTTGATATTTATCTCAATTAAATCAAACAAATAATTAATTATAACACTTGTAAAAACTATTTATCAAAATACATAATACGAAAAATTAATGCAAATTAAAACAAAATTAATTCATTTATTTTAGTCAAATCAAATAATTAATATAATTATTTAGTTATAGTTAACGTGGTCTAATAAAATACCAAATAATTTTATATTTATCTCAATCAATTCAAATAAATATTAAGTTTAACACTTTTAAAAATTATTAATTAAAATATATAAGACAAAAAATTGATACAAATTAAAATAAGATCAATTCATTTATTTCAATCAAATCAAATAATTAATGTAATTAATTAGTCATAATTATGTAATCAAATAAAATAAATAATTTAATATTTATCTCAATTAAATCAAATAAATGATTGATTATTTAATACATTTAAATGAATCAAATAAAATAAATTAAAGAATACATTAAAAAATATACCACTTTAGCTAGTTAAAATCTGATTTTAATAATATATAATATATTTTACACAAATTCTTCCAATAAATATTTTTTTTCTTTCATTCAATAAAGAATAAAGAATAAACAAGTGGTTGTTCTGCTCATAATTTTCAAAATTGAACCAACATTAAACCAATCAAATTACTCAAGTTATTAGGTTAATTATAAATCATAATTAAACAATTATATAAAATTTTATTTTATCATTATTATAATAAATATCTTTCTTTAGTTTAATTTTTATATAGGGGTATGAAATTAACTATTGTTTTCAAAATTTAATAATTCATTAATTACTTTATACTCATTATACATTCAAGTATTTATTGAAAAGAGAATAACGATTATAATTATAGAAATAGAAAACATATTGTAATTACTAAAATATTATTTTTTGTAGATATAATTTAGTTTAATAATTTATATAATATATTTAATAAAAAACATGTACAACACTTAACAACTTAAGTGTAACACCCTACCACACAGAGTCTTATTTTTAAGTCATAAAACTGAGGTGGTAAGGTATTACGACCTCTAAAAATAAAAATATACATACAAAATAGTTGAAAAAGTTTTATATCTAGGAGTCTTTGAAGGAAAATTTAAAACAAAAGTCGTAACACTCATGTAAACGGAAACTTGCGTGCGAAGAAGCGTAAGATACATTGATGCGTGAGCATATTTCCTATCTTTTCCTAGTGAATTTGCATTCAATTTGTTGAGTTTAATCAAGAATTAATCATATTTTAGCCACAATGGATGCTACTTTGAGTCGTGTGCAATTCTGTTTATTTTAGGTAGCATTTGGCTGCTTTTGATGGAGTTTCTGCAAAAAAAGAGAAGAAGGCGAATGACGTTGTCAACCCTGACCTCTCTGCACTCAAACCTGAATATCTTGAGCTACAGAGGTCCAATGAATGTGATTCTAGTGGTGTTGGAAAGCTAACTTCCAGGGCTTTCCAACTATGTATAATAGTCCATACTTCTTCGCCACCAAGTGAGCAAGGGTGGCGCCTTACTTGATAATTCTTAAGTTAGGTGCCAAGATCAACTAAAGCCATCAATCCAAAGCAGCCATGGTGGCGCCTAATTGAGATTTCTCAAGTTAGGCTCCATGATGAAAGAAAAGCGCCCAAGAAGCTCTGCTTAGGCTACCCCTAACTTGAGATTTCTCAAGTTAGGCACAATCCACAACATCAACATGCCAGTAATGTTCATTCACTTCAAGTAAGGCACAACTTCATCCAAGTTAGGCGCAACACACAAGGAGGGACCACACTTCAAGTTAGGCACAACTTCATCCAAGTTAGGCCCGAGTGTACAAGACCAAGCACTCCAACACGCTACCCACCTCAAGTAAGGCGCAGCTCCATGCCAAGTTAGGCGCCAACACCTATGATTCACATGGTCCCACGCTCCACTCGAAGGCTTGCGAAGATCTTTATTTATTCTGATTTAAACTTTAATTCAGTAAAAAATAGGAAAAGATATTATTTAGTTTTAGAAATTATAATTTACATTAATTAGGATTAGATATAAAAGGGAAAAAGAATCAGCCCTTCAGGCTCTTCTCTTCTCTTCTACCTCATTCCGCAATTGACAGTTTTTTAGAATCCTAGTTTTCTCTCTGAACCATGAGCAACTAAACCTCCACTGTTAAGGTTAAGGGCTCTGTCTATTGTATGGATTGATACTATTATTTTTCTATTTTAATTTATGTATTCATTTATAATTCAAGAATTCTTTTCATTCTTTATTTTATGAATTTGGGTGGAACGGAAGTATGACCCTTGTTCTAATTGAGTTCTTGTATAACTTGGAAAAGCTCTTTACTTGAACAACAACTTGAAAACAATTTCTCCTAAACTTCTAATTATCTGGACTTAACAGGATATGTGACATATAATCCTCTTATATTTAGGTAATTAGGGTTTTTGTGGCATATAAACTAGAATCGAGCTTCACCCTCTAATTGGAATTAAGTGACCAATGAATTGGCGGTTAATGAATTTTAGAGGAGACTAGAAAGGTCTAAGTAATTAGGGTTTAGTCACATATAGTTTGCCATGAATTAAATCTTGCATGATTAAAATAGTTAGTAAGAAAAGTCAATCTGGAAAATAGATAACTCTGAAGCCTTAACTGTTTCTCCATATATTATTCACAACTTGTTTACTGCTTGCTTTCTGATATTATGAATTTACTGTTAATTGCTTTTGAACCTTCAAACACCATTTTCTGTTTGTCTGACTAAGCCAATCACTCAATCATTGTTGCTTGATCCATCAATCCTCATGGGATCGACCCTCATTCACTTGAGGTACTACTTGGTACGACCCGGTGCACTTGCCGGTTAGTTTGTGGGTTATAAATTCCGCACCAAGTTTTTGGTGCCGTTGCTGGGGAGTGACTGTGGTTAACAACTACTAGTTGTTTGATTGCTTATATTAGGCATTTTAGTTCTAATTTTTTTATTCTTGCTCTTTAATTTTCGAATTTTATTGCTATTATTTTTCCTTAATTTCTGAAATTAAGTTTGGTGTCCCCTAGTTAATTTTAATTTAATTTTCTTCATTAATTGGTTTAAAAATTTTGAATTTTTTGTCTTATTTTAATAAGTAATTTTCGAATTTTAGAGTTATTTTATTTAGTATTTTTTGTTTTATTTCTTTTACACAGGTTACCTAACTGGGAATTCTCTACACTCTAGAGAGTTCTCATCTTTTCTTGTCTTCTGTCTGTTTATGAGCTGGAACAGGGACAAATAACCTCTTTTAGACTTTGATCCGGAACCTGAAAGGACTTTGAGGCGGCGTCTGCAACAAGCAAGACTTTATGTAACACCCTACCCTACAGAGCCTTATGCTTAAGTCATAAGACAGAGGTGGCGAGGTATTACGACCTCTAAAAATAAAATTTAGTACATATAGTAGTGTAAAAAATGTTTATAACTAGGAGCCTTTGAAGAAAAGGGGTAAAACAAAATCGTTAAATAGAAAAGCGCAACACTCCGATCGATAACGTAACAAAACTGACAAAGGATAGACTAACGCGAAACCATAAACAAAAGAGTGCCAAAGATACAAATATCAAAACTCAAGACCCGGTTTGCGAAGATAACCGGTCCAAGCATAAAATTATATATATACATAAAGTAAGAAACCCAAGGAAAATCCCCAAGGACAAACCATCAAAACCTATTCTCCAAAACAACCTCCAAAAGGAGTCAAAACAGTATGTAATTATTTAGCAGAGATAACAAGTATCTACGTAAAAACATAAAACCAAAATAAAGTCCCGAGAACCAAGGATTTTCGCTAATCCAGAAGTCTCCAGCATGCCTCAGCGAGGAGCCTCACGTCCCGCATATGAAAACCACAAAATCCGCATGAGTGAGAACCGGAGGTTCTTAGTATGGTAACAGTTCCCACATATCTAACATGTAATGTCCTGGGAAAGCCGAAGGCAATCCTAGAACTTCCAACAGATAAATCAAAGCTTATAAACAGACTAAACCATAAAAGGCAACTGACTAAAGATCTTCAGTCTAACTAATACTTCCCTTTCCAAATCCTTCAGACCTCCTAACCACCAGCAGTAATATAATTTGGCAAACACAATTATATCAGATAAAGAGATATACAAATAGGAAACAAATACGGCATTTAGACAATTAGCAAGTAATATGCAGTCAATTAGGCAATTCCAAACAATTCACATAATATGCATATGATGTATGCCTGTCCTAATGGCTGATGAGTCTCATCTGTCGGTTATAAAGCCAACCCGACAAGTCCTGGTAGCTAACCATTGAACTGTGCCTCTGTCATGCATCCCCAACTCGAGTTATTCATAACATAAATCATAATTCATATCCAACACCCTCACTGGTGTATATTCACAGGGGAGAGCTCATCCGAAACTTTCATAGTGTCCGGCCACACTTACGACATAGGGTCAGCAGAGTATCAAGTCTCCACCTGGAGCACATGGTGGATAGCCACTGCTTTCTCCCAGGAAAACTTGTATCTCAGATAGTGGAAGTGCAACATTCACATTTCATTCAATACGCATATATGCAATCATATTCAGCGATAATTCAATAATGGCTGAACCATAATTCGACAATAACTCAGCCATCCAGCTCATGATTCAATCCATAACCAGCCAATTTATTAACAATTACAGCCCTTCGGCTCATGGCATATAAAGCACTTCCACAATCACCCTCCGTATCTCATACAATCATCTTTGATCATCATTGAACATTAATTCTCCCCTTTCTTCATCCACAAGTTACCACATTTTCCTACCCCTTCCAATTGCTAGGTATATCATAAAGTTTTAAGACATAAGGGGTGAGATCGGAGGCTTAGAAGTCTGAAATTTGGCTTTGAAAAGTCAAAAATCAACTTTGGGGTGAAAACAAGGTCACGCGTACGCGTCGCCCATGCGGACGTGTGGAAGACAGCAAGATACAGTGGCACGTACGTGTCCCCCACGTGCACGCGTGAATGGGAGAAAAGTAAAGCGATGCCTGCGCGTCAGCCACGCGTACGCGTGGGTGCGCTTTGTACCCCATGCACAAAACCAGCACAATTCCCGCACAACTCTCGGGAATTTTGGCTGGGCATTTGATTTAGCTCATCGACGCATACGCGTCGGCTAGGCGCACGCATGGGTAGTGAATATTTGAAAAGGACGCGTGTGCGTCGGCCACGCATACACGTGGGAGTGCGTTTTGTCAAAAATTTTACTAAGTTAAAAAGCTGCAGAATTCACAATTTCAAACCCCAATCTTCCGACGGGCATAACTTCTCTCTTTCAAATCATTTTTCACCCGTTCTTTGAACAGCATAAACATCTCGGATCCAATTTTATTTCTAAACAAGTTTGGCACAAATTGGGGATCCGGAGTCCAAGTTATGCTCCGTCAAAGTATGCCCAAAAGCCACATTTTCATACAAAACCACAAAGTGTCATTTTCAAAACAAACCAATTCCAACCCTTTTTAAAATCAATCAAAACATACCAAAAATCAACCTCAAGCCTCCTCAACTCATACATTAACATTTTTATCAAATTCACAAAACCACCATCCCACCATTTTAACCCATCTCAATCAAATAGCCCAATATCAAACACATTATCATGTCATATATTCTTTCTCATCCCAATTTCCAAGAACACCATTTCCAATCAACCATCATTACATACAATCAATAATATCCCCACCATCAACATGGTTTTACTCACAATTCAACCTCAACCAATCATCAAGCATATATCAAAGCATGCATATCTCTCATGCATCATACCATCAAAACATCAATATTCATAATCACATATATGACCACACAATATATCTCAACCATTCAACAATATCAACAATTCAATTCCACTCTTAGGGCCTCTAGCCTAAGTTTTCACACCGCATTACATTTTAAATACAGGAAACCGAGACCATATCTTAGCCGATTTTCCCGCTCAACCCGGAGCACTTCCAAATCACCTTTCCACAAGTTATTAAAGCTTGAACACCTCCAAGAACAGATTTTTAGCACACCAAAGTCCTTTTCCAAGCTTTCCAAAATCTCAATCAAGCTCCAACACACATATATACACTTTCTAACCACAATTATCACATTCAAACACAACAACTCAATACCCAAACATCATAAATCCACAAATTCCACTAGGGTTGAGAATCTTACCACACCCAAGAATCAAGGAGACAAGATTAAGTCCTCCTTCAAGCTAGTTGGATCCTATAACATCAAAGAACCCAAAATCTCAATACTTTTTCTCCAAAATATTCAAATTTAAGGCTGAGAAAACTGGACTAAAATCATGCTTTACCTCAAGAACAAAGTAGTGGGTTTTGTAGAGCTCTTCGCGATGAACGCGTGGCCACAAATGATGCAGCAATCGAAGCTCAGGATCAAAAGTTATGGTGGTTTGAAGATCAAATGAGTGTTAGAACTTTGGAAGAGTGTTCTTTCCCTCCCATTTTCCTTTTTCAGCGTGAGTGAGGTTTAGAGAGGAGAGAGAGTACTATTTTTAGGATTTTAGGTTTAGTTTGGTTGGGCCAAGTGTCCAATATGGGTCTGGTTGGCCCAGTTTGGTCCGTTCGGTCCAATCTTGGGCCGATTTCTATAAAATTGGTATCAAAACTCTCGTTTTAATCTCCTCTATCATATTAAGCCATAACAATCATATTTTTAGCTTTCTAGAATAAATTCTTATTTATGGGCTAATTAGTCATTAATTAACCAGATTTTACACTTTATAAGGCTGCAGAGTCCAACATGGATCATAATAATGCTGCTAATGCCAATGTGGCAAATGCAATTGGGAATGAAGAACCCATTAGAGTGCTTGGCTCATACACAGCTCCCAATACAGATCTTTATGGCAAAAGTATTGTGGTGCCTCCTATAGCTGTAAACAATTTTGAACTGAAGCCTCAGCTTGTCACTCTTGTGCAACAAATTGTTAGTATCATGGACTTCCTCATGAAGATCCAAATCAATTTATCTCTGATTTTTTGCAGATTTGTGATACTGTGAAGACTAATGGAGTGAATCTTGAGGTGTATAAACTCATGCTCTTCCCATTTGCTGTGAGGGATAGAGCAAAGCTATGGTTAGATTCTCAACCCAAGGAGAGTCTGGAAACTTGGGACAAGGTGGTCACTGGATTTCTGACTAGATTTTTTCCACCACAAAAGCTAACTAAGCTGAGGGTGGAAGTTCAGACTTTCAAACAGAAAGAGGGTGAGAACCTTTATAAAGTTTGGGAGAGATTCAAGATACTAACTAGACAATGCCCTCCGGACATGTTCTCTAAGTGGACTCAGCTGGATATCTTTTATGAGGGCTTAGGAAAAATGTCCAAGATGAGTTTATATCATTCTGCAGGTGGTTCATTACACATGAAGAAGACACCAGAGGAGACTACTGAGCTAATTGAGTTGGTTGCTAACAACCAATTTTTATATGCTTCTAACAGGAATCCTGTGAACTCTGAGACCTCTCAGAAGAGAGGCATGTAGGAAGTGGAAGCTGTTAATGCTCTTTTTGCTCAGAACAAGCTTATGTCTCAGTAAATAAATCTACTTACTCAACAGTTGAGTGGAATGCAAGTTTCAGCTGTCAACACCCAAAATCCACCTCAAGAGGTCCCTTATGACATGACAGGTAACTTTATACAAAATGAGAATTATGATTATGCTCAATCTTCTTCTGAACAGATCAATTACATGGGGAGTGGTCCTAGAAACCCAATAATGATCCATATTCTAAGACATACAATCAATGGTGGAAAAATCACCCAAATTTTGGGTGGAGAGACCAACCTCAGAGATCTCAGAATTTTAACAATAATTCTCAGGACGGTTTCCAACAGAATAATCATAATAACCACCAATTTTAGTCTCATCAATAACAACCACCTCAGCAGGCAAATTCTCAACCCCAATAAAATTCTAGTTAGATCCTATAACATCAAAAGCTCACAAATCTCAATATTTTTCACCCAAAATTTCGAATTCAAGGGCTGGAAGAACAGAGATGAAATCATGGCTTAACTCTAAAACAAAGTTATGGGCTTTGTAGATCTCGACACGGTGAACACGTGGCCACAAATGGTGAGGCGATCGGAGCTCCGGATCAAAAGTTATGTCACTTTGAATCACAAGTGAGGGTTTGTGATTTTTGGAAGAAGGTTCTCCCTCCTTGGCTGCCCAGCAGCGTGTTTGAGGTTTAAGAGAGGAGAGAGAGTGCTGTTTAAGGGTTTTAGGCTGAGCTTGGTTGGGCCTATAAGTTCGGTTTTGACCCGGTTCGACCAGTTCGGTCTATTTGGCCCAATCTTAGGCCAAATTCTTTAAAATTAGTGTCGAAATTCTTGTTTTAATTTTTTCTACCATATTAAACCATAGAAATCTCATTTCTAATTTTCTAGAATATATTTTAATTTACAGGTTAATTATTCGTTAATTATCCAGGTTTTACAATGTGACTTCTTAAATTTTCTACTAAATTATTCTTGATTTAACTATATATCCATATAATAAATTATAATTTAGTTATCAATGTGAGTAAAACATTAGTTCTATATAATAAATAAGTTAAGTTGAAGTATATTAGTATTATTATGAGGAAAAATGAATAATAAAGTGCATTGAGTTCTACAGCAGCAATAGCAAAATTAATATCCACCAGTAGCATAAAGTGCACCACTGACTCCTACAACAGCAACAACATATCTTTGGAAATGCACACAATGCCCACATAATAATAATAATAATGCACACAATGCCCTGACATTCATATCTGAAAAAAAAATCGTCCTTAGCATTACAACAAATTTTAACATGATCGTTTCGTTAAGAAAGGAACAAAACTAAAAATAATAATTACATAATTAAAAGACAAAAAATTCACCTTACTCTACCCTACCTAGTACAATATCAATCGTAGAAATGATCAATTAATCTACTCTTCATTAACAACAATATCAATATTAACTATATACAATTAATTAATTAATCAATTCTCTATAGCATATGAACATTGTAACACCCTACTATACAGAGCTTTACGCTTAAGTCGTAGAATAGAGGTAGTGTGGTGTTACGGATGTCTAATCAGAAAATATATACGTATAATAGTGGAGAAATATAATATATTAGGAGCCTTGAAAAATGGGTAAAGCAAAATTGCAAAATAAAAAGCGCAACACTCAGGAAACGGAATAACTTGTGTGCTAAGAAACCTAAGGGTCATAGGCCTGAATAAGCAAAAGAGTGAATAGAGAGCTGAGAATACAGTATAGCTAGCTCCTGACTCAGCCTGCGAAGCCAAGGCTGGCCAGGCCCTAGCTCTCCTTTAACCTCTATAAGGGACAAAATAATCCAGTTTCTTGGAGAGAAAGCTAAGTACATATATACATAAACTGATAACCAAAAGAACCCAGGGACTACTCCGCTTCAGGAATCCAGACGCCTAGCGAAGAGCCTCTCGACCTGCATCTGAAAACAATAACACAGTATGGGGTGAGAACTGGAGGTTCTCAGCATAGTAAAGGTGCCACGCATTTAATATATAAGGTCCTGGGAATGCCAGAGGCAATCCTAGAACTCCAACATACAGTTATAAAACTTAAACTCTAAGCAGAAGCCATAAAAGGGGGTAGGTGACCTAAAGAATTCTGAACTTACTTACTCTAAACCTAACCTTAACACCAAACCGGTCCACCCTTCCTCCGCTCCTCCGTCACCATTAATTCAACAGAGACAAACGCCCAAACAATTTCACGCATAAGTAGAAAATAGATAGTGCAAGTAGCAAGTATAACAGGTAGCATGAAATATATTCAGTTAGGCAATCCCAAGTAATGCATAGCAGACAAAACAAACATATGCACATGATGTATGCGTATCCTATGGCTGATGAGGCTCATCTGTCGGTTATCCAGGCAACCCGACAAGTCCAAAAACCTTAGACTGTCCCTTGCCGCACATCCCCATGAGTCTATGCATAGATTTCTCATTCATTCATCATTTATACAATCATTCATTCATTCATATCTCACTCAATGGAGGATATCCATTCCCGGGAATTTAGACATGCCCGGTCACCCTTACGACGTAGGGTCAACAGAGTATCGAGTTTCAACCTGGAACATGTGGTGGCAAGCCATGGTTCTGTTACCCAGGAAAACTCGTATCTCAGATATCATTAATTCATAAGCCGCATAATATTTAGAACCATTTATATTTATCATATAATTATTCATCTTAGCCATAGCAATATATATTCATTTAGCTTTCACACCACTTCCCTCATAATTCATCTTGTTTACCTTTTCTTCATCCCCAAGTTACCTCAATTTCCTAACTTTAACTAATTACTAAGCTTACTAGTAAGATCTAGGGTTAAAAGGATAAAAATAGAGGCTTAGAGGTTCGAAACCATATTTGAATTATAAAAATATAAGTGCTGGAAAAACAGGGTGTGTGCGGACGCACACAAGTCTGCGTGCGAACAATTTGTGAGAAGCAGAGCGTGTGCGTGCGCATGAGTGCGTGCATGCGTGCGCACACCAACCAGGAATTACTTGGTGTGCGTGCGCCTCACCTATGCGAGCGCCACCAGCAGAAAGCATATCCTGGTGCGTGCGTGCGCACAATGGCGTGCGTACGCACACTTTCTGAAAAACACCAGGTGTGCATGCGCACACCAGTGTACGTAGGCACACACCAGAAACTCTAGTTCTGTTGCATTTTAATAATTTCTAGTCTTCCGCACCAGATTTTCAGCGTCCATAACTTCCTCTACAAAATTTGATTTTTCGCAAAATTTATATCGTTCTCAAGCTTATAAAACCCTCTTCAATTTGAAACAAATCTCATTTTCATCCAAAATTTGAGAATCAAGTTATGGACTACCGAAGTTCATCAAAAATCAGTTTTTACCAAAATTTACCAAACCCCTATTTTTACCAAAATCTCATTCCATACCAAAATATTTCACAACCAAGGCATACCAATACTCAACTCCACACCTTCCATACATTTTACAACACACCACACCCAACATTCTCAATCATTCAATAACTCCTTACATATTCACATACATCTTCACAATTCCAAATTCAAGACAATAACAATTATACTCATGTTTATACATAGTTCCCTTGTCACACATACCAACAAGTACATTTAACCCTTTTATTCAACAATTACCCACAATACCACACCACTCTCATGAATGGCTCAACCCTTACATCAAGAATTTGCTAATTTATATCAAATATGCTAAGTCAACTTCCATCAAACTCAATTAAATTCATCATCAAGCACCAACACCACACTTTCAACAAAACCATCAATCACCGCTCATTCTCAATATTATTTAATAAATCTATTAAGGTTACAAAATATTAACATAATACACATTTCACCTTATCCTATAGTTCTCTAGCCTAAGTTTTCACAGAGCATTACATATTAAACGCGCAAAACCTAAACCATACCTTGGCCGATTTCCACGTTTGGTCCAAGTCAGCCACTTAAGCCACACACACAGCCTCCCAAGTTTCAAAAATCACCAAAACCTTAGGACTAATCCTCCATCAAGCCTCCAAATGTCCACAATTCAATTTCAATTCCAATGCATATATATATATATATACTTAGTTCACACCTATTACACATGTATACCTCAAAATTCAGAATTCACATAATAAAATCAAGAATTGGCTAAGGTTTGTGATCCTTACCATCCCCAGGAACAAAACAACTCAAGCCCAACAGGCTCCGCAAGCTAAATCGAACCTAGAATACCAAATTCGACAAAATCTCATTACAAGGGCTCAATTTCAAAAATAAAAAAGGGGGTAGAGAATCTGAGATAGGATTGTGGCTTACCTGTGAAATTGATCCGATAGAAACGTAGAGCTCAATGCGCTAGACGCGTGGCCACAAACGGTGTGGCGATTGGAGCTCGGACGAAGGAGTTATGGTGACTTATGGTGATGGTGAGGGTTAGGAAGCTCTCCTCTCCCCCAAGGCTGTTCAGCGTGTTTCTTTGCTGAATGGGGAAGGAGATGGCTTCTGTCCATTTAAGTGATTAGGTTTGGTTGGGCCCACGGGCCCGGTTTGAGCCTAGTTCGGCCCATCCGGCCCAATCTTGGGCCAAATTTTTTAAAATTAGTGTCAAAGTTCTCATTTTAAAGAGCTCTATCCTGTTTTAATATTAGATTTACATTTTTAATTTTCTAATTAAAATTTAATTTATTGACTAATTATTTACTAATTTTAGCGAGGTTTACAAACATGATAAGATCAAAGAACAAATTAAAGCAGGTAAATTTTGAGAAGAGTGATGAGAATGAAAAGAAGAAGAGCAACAATGAAAGAGTACTTGATTGCAGCGACAAGAATGGGGAAGGAGATGAACAACAGCTGCCAGAGAACTTGAATACTCGCCCATGTCAGAATCTCAGTCAACCCAAGCGCAACCACGTTGTCTGGGTCAAGGTAAAAAAGGATTTTCCTTAATTCTGGTTCAGGAGTATGAGTCCCCATAAAATTTTCCTTAAGGATTTTCATGAGAGGAAGATTTAACTTGGATTTTTTAGAATATTCAACAGAAAAATCAGTTAATAACACTAAGATTATATTCACAGAACTGCATAAATTGTAGAAGTATTGTATATGAACATGATTTATGACAAAGTATAATGGTGTTGTTTAACAAAGAGGCAAATATCATTGGCAAATATCACCTAAATTAAGAACAAATAAAAAACAAATACAAGTAACAATTTGAAGTTTCAATAATCCTAAATTACTAATCAGAACAAGTAAAAAAAACAAGTAACTTGGCGATGACAACGGACGAAGAGCGGCAGAGCAGGGCTTTGAGGGCTTTGAAGGCATTAAAGCTATCAGATTTAAAATTATCAGATTACACCTTAATAAAATCCCTAAAGCTCAATTTGCTTTTTAGCTTAGGAATTTGGTACATTGTTGGGTGAAGGGGTCAGAGGAAGAGGGAACAAACATACCTGAGCATGCAGACAGCGACGAAATGGAGCAGTAGCTCTGACAGTGGCGCGGACAGCCACGGCTCCCTCTGGTCACTACACAAACAGCGGCTACGGCGAGGGAGCAACGGCGACGGGAGGCACGAACGGCGGTAACTCTTCCCCCTGTCCCATTGGCCTGCGTTCTCTTCTCCCTCTCTTCTTCCATGGCGACACGACGATGACACTGGACGACGGCGGCGACGATCTTGACGGCAGAGCGATGTGCGATGATCCCTCCAACGGCAGCGTGGATTGCGGTGGCCCCCTCTCTCTCTCGTGTTTGGCTAAACGATGTTCCTCTCTCTCAACGTCTCCTCCCTCTCCTTCTCAGTTCTGACAATGACGACAGCAACGGCGATATCCAGCCCTACCGGCGCCGTCACCTCCCTTTCTTCTTCTCCCTGCTCCCTCTCTTTCTCTTTTCTTCCTTTCTTCCTTCCTTCCTTTCTTTCTTTCTTTCAAACCATGGGTGGGAGTGGGGTTAAAGGTGAGTGGATAGGGTTGTGAGGGTTAGTGTGTGATTTGAATTTTAGGGTTAAAGTTTGATAATTTTAATTAAATTAGGATATAGAATAATTTAATATTTAATTTAATCTTTTAAAAATATTATTAAATTATCAATTAATTTATTGATTTTTAATTAAGTATTTTAATTTAAAATTTTAATATTTAAATTAAATTATATAAAATTTTTATTAATTTTTAATTATTAACTTATTAAATAGTTTTAAGTTTTAAATAATTTTTTAATTTAAAGTTAATAGTATTTTACTTAATTTTTTATTTATAAAATTAAATTTAAAATTTTAATATTTAAAATAAATTATATAAATTATCATTAGTTTTTAATTATTAAAATTTTTAAATTTTAAATATATGAAAGACCTAAAATTATAAAAAAATATATAAGAATCTTAATTAATTTATATTCAGAAGATAAAAATCTGATTTAGTTACAAAAATATTTTTGAATAGTAATTAGAGTTAAAATTAGGGTTAGGACTAGAATAGTTTAGAAATTTTAATAAAATTAAAAGATAGAATAGTAATTAAAAATCAACTATAATTTATTTAAATTATTTTAAAAATATAATATTTATTTGTCAATTTACTAATTAGTTTTAAGTTTTAAATATTCTTTAATTTAAAATTAATAGTATTCAACTTAATCTTTTTTTATAAAATTAGATTTAAAATTTTAAATATATAAAATATTTAAAATTATAAAAAATATATAAAAATCGTGACCATAGACCCTTTTAGGTCACCCCAAAACCCATGACTATAGATCTTTTTAGGCCACCCCCAAACTGTGACCATAGACCCGTTTTAGGTCACCCCCGAAAACCGTGACCATAGACCCTTTTAGGTCACCATTTCGAAAAATCGTGACCATAGACTCCTTTAGGTCACCCCCCAAAACCATGACCATAGACCCATTTAGGTCACCCTCCAAAACCGTGACCATAGACTCCTTTAGGCCACCCCCTAAAACCGTGACCATAGATCCCTTTAGGTCACCCCCAAAAACCGTGACCATAGACCCTTTTAGGTCAACCTTTTTTGAAAAATCGTGACTATAGATCCTTTTTGGTCACTGTAAAAAACCATGACCATAGACCTCTTTTGGTTACCCCCAAAACCATGACCATAGACCCTTTTAGGTCACCCCCCAAAACCGTGACCATAGACCCTTTTAGGTCACCCTTTTTTGAAAAATCGTGACCATAGATCCTTTTTGGTCACTGTAAAAAATCGTGACCATAGATCCCTTTAGGTCACCCCCCAAAACCGTGACCATAGACGCCTTTAGGCCACCCTTTTTTAAAAACCCGTGACCATAACTTTTTTCAAAAACTGTGACCATAGCTTTTTTTTGTCACGGTAAAAAACCGTGACCATAGAGGGTCTATAGTCACAGTTTTTTACCGTGACCAAAAAACCGTGGCCATAGACACAAAATGTTGTAGTGACATATCGAAAGAATAAGTATATGTGTCCACTGGTTGTGTTCTTTGGAGTCAATCACCATAACCAAACCATCGTGTTTGCTACTGCGCTAGTGGCAAATGAGAATGAGCAGATTTACACCTAGTTACTTCAACAGTTCTTGGACGCTATGAAGGGTAAAGCACCTGGATGTGTCATAACAGATGGACATGGAGTGATGAGAAAGGCAATCAAAATGGTATTTCCTGGCACTTATCATTGTTTGTGTGCGTGGCACCTGCTAAGAAATGCTACTTCTAACCTAAACAACCCCACCTTTACTTCTGAATTTAAAAAATGCATGTTGTTCGATTATGAGGTTTTCAAGTTTGAAGATCATTGACATTATATGGTTAATGTGCTCGGTCTATTGAATAATCAATGGGTTTCTGACCTTTATTCCAGGAGAAATATGTGGGTAACTGCACATATACTTGGCCACTTCTTTGGGAGTTTCCGTACAATGTCTAGATGCGAAGGGTTGCACTCAATTCTTGGTAAATTTATCCACACTCGGCATAATTTGAGGAAATTTTTTGAATAGTTTATAAGCTGCATATCCCAAAGGAGGTCTGGGAAAGCACACTCTGATCTGCTATCTGTGGTTGGGGATTGATGAGCGGATAATTTATACGCTTTTTAGCATTGTTTTTACATAGTTTTTAGTATGATTTAGTTAGTTTTAATATATTTTTATTAGTTTTTAAATAAAAATCACATTTCTGGACTTTACTATGAGTTTGTGTGTTTTTCTGATATTTCAGGTATTTTCTGGCTGAAATTGAGGGACTTGAGCAAAAATCAGATTAAGAGGTTGAAGAAGGACTGCAGATGCTGTTGGATTCTGACCTCCCTGCACTCAAAGTGGATTTTCTGGAGCTATAGAACTCCAAATGGCGCGCTCTCAATTGCATTGGAAAGTAGACATCCCGGGCTTTCTAGCAATATATAATAGTCCATACTTTGCCCGAGTTTAGATGATACAAACTGGCATTCAACACCAGTTCCATGCTGCATTCTGGAGTTAAACGCCAGAATAAGGTTACAAAGTGGAGTTAAACGCCAGAAACAGGTTACAAACTGGCGTTCAACTCCAAGAGAAGCCTCTACATGTGTAAAGCTCAATGCTCAGCCCAAGCACACACCAAGTGGTCCCCGAAAGTGGATTTCTGCATCATTTACTCATTTCTATAAACCCTAGTAACTAGTTTAGTATAAATAGGACTTTTTACTATTGTATTTACATCTTCGGATCAGATCTTTGATCAGTTTTATGCTATCTTAGACCTTTATGGGGGCTGGCCATTCGGCCATGCCTGGACCTTCATCACTTATGTATTTTCAACGGTGGAGTTTCTACACCCCATAGATTAAGGTGTGGAGCTCTGCTGTTCTTCATGAATTAATGTAAAGTACTACTGTTTTTCTATTCAATTCAAGCTTATTCCTATTCTAAGATATCCATTCGCACCCAAGAACATGATAAATGTGATGATTATGTGACGCTCATCATCATTCTCACTTATGAACGCGTGCCTGACAAACACTTCCGTTCTACATGCAAACAAGCTAGAATGAATATCTCTTAGATATCTAATACAGAGGACCGAGTCCGAGATATTAGAATCTTCGTGGTATAAGTTAGAACCCATGGATGGCCATTCCTGAGATCCGGAAAGTCTAAACCTTGTCTGTGGTATTCCGAGTAGGATCTGGGAAGAGATGGCTGTGACGAGCTTCAAACTCGCGAGTGCTGGGCGTAGTGACAGACGCAAAAGGATAGTAAATCCTATTCCAGTATATTCGAGAACCGACAGATGATTAGCCATGCAGTGATATCGCATTGGACCATTTTCACAGAGAAGATGGGATGTAGCCATTGACAACGGTGATGCCTTACATAAAGCTTGCCATGGAAAGGAGTAGGAATGGTTGGATGAAGACAGCAGGAAAGCAGAGGTTCAGAGGAACGAAAGCATCTCTATACTCTTATCTGAAACTCTCACCAATGAATTACATAAGTATCTCTATCCTATTTTAATTATCTTTTAGTACACTATAATCTCTTAATACATTTGAATCCGCCTGACTGAGATTTACAAGGTGACCATAGCTTACTTCAAGCCGACAATCTCCATGGGATCGACCCTTACTCACGTAAGGTTTATTACTTGGACAACCCAGTGCACTTGCTGGTCAGTTGTGCGAAGTTGTGACAAAGAATTAAGATTATGAACGTGTGTATAAAGTTTTCAGCGCCGTTACCAAGGAATGGAACCGTCACGATTTCTGCACACCAAGTTTTTGGCGCCGTTGCCGGGGATGGAACAAAAATTTCACATTTGTTTTCGGCAACAACAGTGCCATGTTTTTGGTCCGGCAACAGCACCAAGTTTTTGGCGCCGTTGCCGGGGATTGTTCGAGTTTGGACAACTGACGGTTCATCTTGTTGCTCATATTAGGTAATTTTATTTTAATTTTAAGCTTTTTATTTCTTATTTTCGAAAAATACAAAAAAAAATTTCTTCTCTTTCGTTTTTCCTAATTAAATTTCGAAAAAAAAAATCAAAAAAGAAAACTCTATCTTTTTCAAATCTTTTTCAAAAATTAAATCTTTTGCATTTTTCCTTTCATAATTTTCGAAAATTCCAAAATGATTTTCAAAAATCTTTTTCTTGTTTCTATTTCATATTTTCGAAATTAATACTAACAATTAATGTGATTGATTCAAAATTGTTAAGTTTGTTACTTGCCTAGTAAGAAAGCTTCAATTTTTTAAATTTTAAAATCAAATCTTTTTGTTTCTTGATAGTCAAGTAATCAACTTTAATTTTCAAAATCATATCTTTTTAATTTTTCAATCATATCTTTTTGATTGCTAATTTCAAATTCATTTTCAAAATCAAATCCTTTTTTAAATTTCGTTTTCAAATCTTTTTCAAAATAAATTTCAATCACATCTTTTTCAAAATCAATTTCAAAATCTTTTCTAACTTCTTATCTTTTCAAATTTGATTTTCAAATCTTTTTCAATTAACCACTTAACTTTTTGTTTGATTCTTATCTTTTTCAAAACTACCTAACTAACTAACTCTCTCTAATTTTCGAAAATCCCTTCTCTCTTTTTTCAAATTTCCCTTTTAATTAACTAATTGTCTTAATTTGATTTCAATTTTAATTTTCAAATTTTTAACTTTGAATTTTAATTTTATTTTATTTAAATTTTCGAATTCTTCTCTATCTCATCTCCTTCTATTTATTTATTCATCTACTAACACATCCCTTCCACCCAAAATTCGAACACCATCTTCCTCTCTGTGTTCGAGTTTTTCTATTCTCCTTCTTATATTCTTCTCTTCTTATACTTGCATAAGGAATCTTTATACTGTGACATAGAGAATTCTATATTTTTTTTGTGTTCTCTTCTTTTTCATATGAGCAGGAACAAGGACAAGAACATTCTTGTTGAAACAGACCCTGAACCTGAAAGGACTCTGAAGAAGAAACTAAGAGAAGCTAAAATACAACAATCCAGAGAAAACCTTACAGAGAATCTTGAAAAAGAAGACATGGCCGAAAATAATAATAATGCAAGGAAGATGCTTGGTGACTTTGCTGCACCTAATTCCAATTTACATGGAAGAAGCATCTCAATCCCTACCATTGGAGCAAACAATTTTGAGCTGAAACCTCAACTAGTTTCTCTGATGCAACAGAATTGCAAGTTTTATGGACTTCCATCCGAAGATCCCTTTCAGTTCTTAACTGAATTCTTGCAGATCTGTGATACTGTTAAGACCAATGGGTTTGATCCCAAGGTCTACAGGCTTATGCTTTTCCCGTTTGCTGTAAGAGACAGAGCTAGAGTATGGTTGGACTCTCAACCTAAAGATAGCCTGAACTCTTGGGATAAGCTGGTCAAGGCTTTCTTAGCCAAGTTCTTTCCTCCTCAAAAGCTTAGTAAGCTTAGAGTGGATGTCCAAACCTTCAGACAGAAGGAAGGTGAATCCCTCTATGAAGCTTGGGAGAGATATAAGGAACTGACCAAAAAGTGTCCTTCTGACATGCTTTCAGAATGGACCATCCTGGATATATTCTATGATGGTCTGTTTGAGCTATCAAAGATGTCACTGGACCATTCTGCAGGTGGATCCATTCACCTAAAGAAAATGCCTGCAGAAGCTCAAGAACTCATTGACATGGTTGCAAATAACCAGTTCATGTACACTTCTGAAAGGAATCCTGTGAATAATGGGATGCCTATGAGGAAAGGAGTTCTTGAAATTGATACTCTAAATGCCATATTGGCTCAGAATAAAATATTGACTCAGCAAGTCAATATGATCTCTCAGAGTCTGAATGGATTGAAGGAATCATCCAACAGTACTAAAGAGGCATCTTCTGAAGAAGAAGCTTATGATCCTGAGAACCCTGCAATAGCAGAGGTGAATTATATGGGTGAACCCTATGGAAATACCTATAATCCCTCATGGAGAAATCATCCAAATTTCTCATGGAAGGATCAACAAAAGCCTCAACAAGGCTTTAATAATGGTGGAAGAAATAGGTTTAGCAATAGCAAGCCTTTTCCATCATCCACTCAGCAACAGACAGAGAACTCTGAGCAGAATCCATCTAACTTAGCAAATATAGTCTCTGATCTATCTAAGGCCACTTTAAGTTTCATGAATGAAACAAGGTCCTCCATTAGAAATCTGGAGGTACAAGTGGGCCAGCTGAGTAAAAGGGTCACTGAAACTCCTCCCAGTACTCTCCCAAGCAATACAGAAGAAAATCCAAAGAGAGAGTGCAAAGCCATTGATTTAATCACCATGGCCGAACCTACAAGGGAGGGAGAGGACGTGAATCCCAGTGAGGAAGACCTCCTGGGATGTCCAATGATCAATAAGGAGTTTCCCTCTGAGGAACCAAAGGAATCTGAGACTCATCTAGAGACCATAGAGATTCCATTGAACCTCCTTATGCCATTCATGAGCTCTGATGAGTATTCTTCTTCTGAAGAGAATGAAGATGTCACTGAAGAGCAAGTTGCCAAATACCTTGGTGTGATCATGAAGCTTAATGCCAAATTATTTGGTAATGAGACTTGAAAAGATGAACCCCCCTTGCTCACCAATGAACTGAGTGATCTGAATCAACTGAGATTGCCTCAGAAGAAACAGGATCCTGGAAAGTTCCTAATACCTTATACCATAGGCACTATGACCTTTGAGAAGGCTCTATGTGACCTTGGGTCAGGGATAAACCTCATGTCACTCTCTGTAATGGAGAAAATGGGAATCTTTGAGGTACAGGCTGCCAAATTCTCATTAGAGATGGCAGACAAATCCATGAAACAGGCTTATGGACTAGTAGAGGACGTGCTAGTAAAGGTTGAAGGCCTTTACATCCCTGCTGATTTTATAATCCTAGACACTAGGAAGGATGAGGATGAATCCATCATCCTTGGAAGACCCTTCCTAGCCACAGCAAGAGCTGTGATTGATGTGGACAGAGGAGAGTTGGTCCTTCAACTGAATGAGGACTACCTTGTGTTTAAAACTCAAGGATCTCCTTCTGTAACCATGGAGAGGAAGCATGAAAAGCTTCTCTTACTGCAGAGTCAACCAAAGCCCCCACAGTCAAACTCTAAGTTTGGTGTTGAACCCCCACATTCAAACTCTAAGTTTGGTGTTGGGAGGTTCCAACCTTGCTCTGATTATCTGTGAGGCTCCATGAGAGCTCACTGTCAAGCTATTGACATTAAAGAAGTGCTTGTTGGGAGGCAACCCAATGTTATTTAATCAATTTTATTTTATTTTCTCTTTATTATTTCGTGTTTTATTAGGTTGATGATCATGTGGAGTCACAAAAACTACTGAAAAATCAAAAATAGAATGAAAAACAGCATTGAAAATAGCACACCCTGGAGGAAGAGCTTACTGGCGTTTAAACGCCAGTAAGGAGCATCTGGCTGGCATTTAACGCCAGAACAGAGCATGAAACTGGCGTTAAACGCCAGAAATAAGCAGCAGTCTGGCGTTTAAATGCCAGGATTGCACCCAGAGGAAAGCTGGCGTTAAACGCCAGAAACAAGCATGGAGCTGGCGTTTAACGCCAGAAACAAGCATGGAAGTGGCGTTAAACGCCAGAATCGCACAATAAGGGCGTTTTACACGCCTAATTGAGGCAGGGATGTTAAGTCCTTGGCCCCACTTGATCTGTGGGCCCCACAGGATCTCCTCAGGATCTGTGGACCCCACAAGATTCCCACTACCCTTCTTCTCTCCTCTTCCCACCTTTTTATAACTCTCTTCCCCAAATACCCCTTACCAATCAACTCAATCACTCTTCCCCATCACCTCTTCACCACTCACATCCATCTTCTCTTCCCCATAAACCCCACCTACCTTCAAATTCAAAATATTTTCCCTCCCAAACCCAACCCTAAATGGCCGAACCCTAAACCCCTCCCCACTTCTATATAAATCCCTCATTCATTCTTCTATTTCACACAACACTACCCTCTCTTCTTCCACTTGGCCAAAACCTACTCACCCTCCATCTCCTCCATTTTCTTCTTCTTCTACTACTTTCTTTCTTCTTTTGCTCGGGGACGAGCAAACATTTTATGTTTGGTGTGGTAAAAGCATTGATTTTTGTTTTTTTCATAACCATTTATGGCACCTAAGGCCAGAGAAACCTCTATAAAGAGGAAAGGAAATGCAATTGCTTCCACCTCTGAGTCATAGAAGATGGAGAGATTCATCTCAAAGGTCCATCAAGACCACTTCTATGAAGTTGTGGCCAAGAAGAAAGTGATCCCTGAGGTTCCTTTCAAGCTCAAGAAGAATGAGTATCCGGAGATCCGACTTGAGATCCAAAGAAGAGGTTGGAAAGTTCTCACCAACCCCATTCAACAAGTCAGGATCCTAATGGTTCAAGAGTTCTATGCAAACACATGGATCACTAGGAACCATGATCAAAGTGTGAACACGAATCCAAAGCATTGGCTTACCATGGTTCGGGGAAAATACTTAGATTTCAGTCCGAAAAATGTAAGGCTGGCGTTCAAATTGCCAATGATGGAAGAGAACGCACGCTCCTACACAAGAAGGGTCAACTTTGATCAAAGGTTGGACCAAGTCCTCATAGATATATATGAGGAAGGAGCTCAATGGAAAATTGACTCAAGAGGCAAGCCGGTTCAATTAAGAAGGCATGACCTCAAACCAGTGGCTAGGGGATGGCTAGAGCTCATTCAACGTTCAATCATTCCTACTAGTAACCGGTCTGAAGTTACTATAGACCGGGCCATCATGATCCATAGTATCATGATTGGAGAAGAGGTGGAAGTTCATGATATTATACCTCAAGAACTCTACAAGGTGGCTAACAAGTCCTCCACTTGGGCAAGGTTAGCCTTTCCTCACCTCATTTGCCACCTCTGCAATTCGGCTGGAATTGACATAGAGGGAGATATCCTCATTGAAGAGGATAAGCCCATCACTAAGAAAAGGATGGAGCAAATAAGAGATCATGGACCTCAACATGACCATGAGGAAATTCCTCACCATGAAATCCCTGAGATGCCTCAGGGGATGCACTTTCCTCCACAGAATTATTGGAAGCAAATCAACACTTTCCTAGGAGAACTAAGTTCCAACATGGGACAACTAAGGGTGAAGCACCAAGAGCACTCCATCATCCTCTATGAAATTAGAGAAGATCAAAGAGCTATGAGGGAGGAGCAAGAAAGACAAGGAAGAGACATAGAGGAGCTCAAGAGCACCATTGGTTCTTCAAGAAGAGGAAGACGCCACCCTCACTAAGGTGGACTCATTCCTTAATCTCCTTGTCTATTTATTTTCTGTTTTTCGGTTTTTGAGCCTTATGTGTTATTTATGTTTGTGCCTTTACTACATGATCATTAGTGTCTAAGTGTCTATGCCTTAAAGTTATGAATATGAATCCATCAACTCTCTTGAATGAAAAATGTTTTAACTACAAAAGAACAAGAAGTACATGGTTTCGAATTCATCCTTGAAACTAGTTTAATTATTTTGATGTGGTGACAATACTTTTTGTTTTCTGAATGAATGCTTGAACAGTGCATATGTCTTTTTGAAGTTGATGTTTATGAATGTTAAATATGTTGGCTCTTGAAGAATAAGGAAAAAGGAGACATGTTATTTGATAATCTGAAAAATCATAAAAATGATTCTTAAAGCAAGAAAAAGCAGTGAATACAAAAGCTTGCAGAAAAAAATAGAAAAAAAATAGCGAAAAAAAAAAGAGAAAAATAGCGAAAAAAAAAAGAGAAAAATAGCGAAAAAAAAAAAGAAAAAGAAAAAGCAAGCAGAAAAAGCCAAAAGCTCTTTAAACCAAAAGGTAAGAGCAAAAAGCCAATAGCCCTTAAAACCAAAAGGCAAGGGTAATAAAAAGGATCCAAGGCTTTGAGCATCAGTGGATAGGAGGGCCTAAAGGAATAAAATCCTGGCCTAAGCGGCTAAACCAAGTTGTCCCTAACCATGTGCTTGTGGCGTGAAGGTGTCAAGTGAAAACTTGAGACTGAGCAGTTAAAGTCGAGGTCCAAAGCAAAAACAGAGTGTGCTTAAGAACCCTGGACACCTCTAATTGGGGACTTTAGCAAAGCTGAGTCACAATCTGAAAAGGTTCACCCAGTTATGTGTCTGTGGCATTTATGTATCCGGTGGTAATACTGGAAAACAAAGTGCTTAGGGCCACGGCCAAAACTCATAAAGTAGCTGTGTTCAAGAATCAACATACTGAACTAGGAGAATTAATAACACTATCTGAATTCTAAGTTCCTATAGATACCAATCATTCTGAACTTCAATGGATAAAGTGAGATGCCAAAACTATTCAAGAGGCAAAAAGCTACAAGTCCCGCTCATCTGATTGGAGCTAAGTTTCATTGATATTTTGGAATTTATAGTATATTCTCTTCTTTTTATCCTATTTGATTTTCAGTTGCTTGGGGACAAGCAACAATTTAAGTTTGGTGTTATGATGAGCGGATAATTTATACGCTTTTTGGCATTATTTTTACATAGTTTTTAGTATGATTTAGTTAGTTTTTAATATATTTTTATTAGTTTTTAAATAAAAATCACATTTCTAGACTTTACTATGAGTTTGTGTGTTTTTCTGTGATTTCAGGTATTTTCTGGCTGAAATTGAGGGACTTGAGCAAAAATCAGATTCAGAGGTTGAAGAAGGACTGCAGATGCTGTTGGATTCTGACCTCCCTGCACTCGAAGTGGATTTTCTGGAGCTACAGAACTCCAAATGGCGCGCTCTCAATTGCGTTGGAAAGTAGACATCCAGGGCTTTCCAGAAATATATAATAGTCCATACTTTGCCCAAGTTTAGACGACGCTAACGCCAGTTTTATGCTGCATTCTGGAGTTAAACGCCAGAAACAGGTTGCAAAGTGGAGTTAAACACCAGAAACAGGTTACAAACTGGCGTTCAACTCCAAGAGAAGCCTCTACACGTGTAAAGCTCAATGCTCAGCCCAAGCACACACCAAGTGGGCCCCAGAAGTGGATTTTTGCATCATTTACTCATTTCTATAAACCCTAGTAACTAGTTTAGTATAAATAGGACTTTTTACTATTGTATTTACATCTTCGGATTAGATCTTTGATCAGTTTTATGCTATCTTAGACCTTTATGGGGGCTGGCCATTCGGCCATGCCTGGACCTTCATCACTTATGTATTTTCAACGGTGGAGTTTCTACACCCCATAGATTAAGGTGTGGAGCTCTGCTGTTCTTCATGAATTAATGTAAAGTACTACTGTTTTTCTATTCAATTCAAGCTTATTCCTATTCTAAGATATCCATTCGCACCCAAGAACATGATAAATGTGATGATTATGTGACGCTCATCATCATTCTCACTTATAAACGCGTGCCTGACAAACACTTCCATTCTACATGCAAACAAGCTAGAATGAATATCTCTTAGATATCTAATACAGAGGACCGAGTTCGAGATATTAGAATCTTCGTGGTATAAGTTAGAACCCATGGATGGCCATTCCTGAGATCCGAAAAGTCTAAACATTGTCTGTGGTATTCCGAGTAGGATCTGGGAAGGGATGGCTGTGACGAGCTTCAAACTCGCGAGTGCTGGGCGTAGTGACAGACGCAAAAGGATAGTAAATCCTATTCCAGTATAATCGAGAACCGACAGATGATTAGCCATGCAGTGACAGCGCATTGGACCATTTTCACAGAGAGGATGGGATGTAGCCATTGACAACGGTGATGCCCTACATAAATCTTGCCATGGAAAGGAGTAGGAATGGTTGGATGAAGACAGCAGGAAAGCAGAGGTTCAGAGGAACGAAAGCATCTCTATACTCTTATCTGAAACTCTCACCAATGAATTACATAAGTATCTCTATCCTATTTTACTTATCTTTTAGTACACTATAATCTCTTAATACATTTGAATCCGCCTAACTGAGATTTACAAGGTGACCATAGCTTGCTTCAAGCCGACAATCTCCGTGGGATCGACCCTTACTCACGTAAGGTTTATTACTTGGACGACCCAGTGCACTTGCTGGTCAGTTGTGCGAAGTTGTGACAAAGAATTAAGATTATGAATGTGCGTATAAATTTTTCAGTGCCATTACCAAGGAATGGAACCGTCTCGATTTCTGCGCACCAGGGATGTAGTGCTATAGAGTCTGTTGCATGATCTGGAGATGTCAGCTTCCAACAAGCTCACAAAAGAGATTTTTTTCTTATTCAGTCCGATGCTTTTCTAGACTTGTACACTGAAGGTACAGACACATACTTCGAGCCAAACTTGTGATATATACATTTTGTCATGGTCAGTTAATGCTCGTAAGGAGTGGCAAGTGTCTCGCTATTGTGACAGTAACATTTTCAAGTGCTCGTACTTGCGGATGGAGTCTCTTGGTATACCGTGTGATCATATTGTAGCAGTGCTCATACATGTGAAGTTGAGTGATATACCAGACAATCTTTTTCTTGATCGTTGGTCGAAGAATGCTCGCTCCAAAGTAAGGGCATTTGTGGAGAAAGCTCCGTTTTGCTGGGATTCAACGATCACGTTAGATGCTGAATGATCTTTGCAGGGAAATGTATGTTCTGCCATGTGGAGACGAAGCTGAATTTGTTGACATGACGGATAAAGTTCGTTATGAGATATCGCGGCTGAAAGAGAAAAAAGATTGTGGTGATCTAGGAGATCGGAATGAAGTTCGGAAAGCATCAACATTAGAGGGGGTGCGTGAGGGATCCACAAATGGCTCAGCATCCAAAGTGGCATCAACATTAAAGCGTGTCAAGAGGTGCAGTCTTTGTCACCATATAGGCCATAATTGATTATCTTGCCAGTTATACCCTAATAGCCAAAGGAATACACAAGAAGGTGCATCATATTTTGGTACTGAGGGTGAGAACAAGACTAGAATGATCGGTGACTCATCCGAGGAGGTAACAATGTTAACAAATTCGTTTACTCATTAGTTTCGTTGAATGTTTAGTTCATTTATGATTGTTAGTGTATGGCTAATGGAATGCATTATTTTAGATGGCCTGGAACGGTGCAACAGAGTTTGGATTGGCCAAGGACTATGACTCAGAGGGAGAAATATCATATCCATACTTTAACTGAATCCGCTTACATTTCATTTGAGTGGAAGGATAATATGGTGGGTCGTATAAAGAGTTGTCATAGTATTTATCAAACCTTATGCAGTAGGTGTTCGAGAAATTTAGTTTCTCACAAGATCATGCATTATGCTCTATATTTGAAATAAAAAATGTGTGTAGGAGACTCTGTTATGGAGCGTTAACTTTGGAAATTCATCATCATCATGGAGCATTATGACTTTCATAATTTATGCCTTATATTGAATTTGGAAATTTACCATGACCATGCATGCTGCTTTATGAGACTCTAGTATGCAATATTGAATTTGGAAACTCAAAATCATCAAGACGCAAGATGAGGTAATAAAGAAAGTACTTCAAAAACATCAAAATCATGCATTATACTCTATATTTGAAATAAAAGATATATGTGTAGGAGACTCTGTTATGGAGTGTTAACTATGGAAATTCATCATTATGCAGTATTATGACCTATATTGAATTTGAAAATTCATCATGATCATGCATGCTGTTGTATGAGACTCTAGTATGCAATATGAGATAATAAAGAAAGTACTTCAAAAACACCAAACAACATCATACAGTGTGCCATTTACAAGTAAATAACTGCCATGTGCAAGTTATAAAACATTGTTCTAATGTGACAAAAAAAAAAAAAAATTGCGAAACAACACCATACAATCCATAAAACATCATCAACAGTTGTATCATTCTAAGGTTAGTTACTCATAATCAACAAACTGAACCAAGAGCACCACCTCCGGGTTAGTCCTCGATATCTCAAAAATAGCCAATTGATCATCGTTGATGTTGCACAGATTCACGAATTCCCCCCAGCCTCCTGTGATGGTGCCATAGTGACGTCTTTACTTGTCCCCGTATCGGCTGTAGGCCGCTCGAACAAAGATTTCCCCTGCACGTAGAGTGACCATGACATTGTCACCAACGTCGTGGCCAAAGTGTGGTATATTTGGCTGGCAAAATATGACAACGAGAAGTAGTTAGATAATGTGGACCAATACTGCAACGGTCATGAGTTCAATTATAATAAATCGGCCATTAGTCATATCATTATCATCAATTGTCATGCAATCCAGTGATTATCTACTAAACCATGTAATTCAACAATAAAATAAAGGTATTACAGAGATCAAACATTGCGCGTTAATCACCAACATAAAACACAGACATGCACAATGCCTACTCGACATAACCTAACAATTACAACATAACCACTAACATAAAAACAACACAGATAATGTGGACCAACATTGCCAATGTAACAGGTGTATAAAGTCGAAAGGGAAAGAGATACAAATATTACTAGCACTAGACTTACCAGGAAGTGGACACCTAATAGCCTTCTTGTGATGTGCATTACAAAGAATGGGTAATCAGAGCAAAATGTCAGTGCCACCTCAGATGCAGCCGCACTCCTAGGAATATTGATGCAACCCGTTCGAGGCTGATGCAGTGGAGGAGTGTTTGGAAGAGTGTTTGGAACCTGGGGGGTTCCTCTGTTGCTGGATTCACCTCTATACAGAACATAAGACCTCTCCACTCTAGGTGATTCAAAGATACGCACATCGAAGTCATCGAGGCCCTTGTGCTTCAACAGCAGAATGTCATTGGGACGAAGCTTGTAATCACGATAAAACCTTTCCCACCCCCCTTCGAGCGTGATCTTACCCAAGATGTTCGGGCTACATCCAATCTTGTATGTTCTCTGCACCCCGTCAGAGACTGTTAGGTACACATGTTTACTAGATTTCGGGAGGAGAACATTTGGGAAGGGTATGTGCTGCATAAATGGGTATATTAACAAAGAGCATAACAGATAGTATTACAGGTGGCCATGTGAACTATTGGCAAATAAGGCAAATAATAAGGAAAAGAGACATCAACTATAGTCAAATAAAGATGAGATAATACCAAATGAGGAGGGAGCAACGTACCAGTGGTTGCGACGGATCCCCAGCCGGTTTGATAACTCGAACAACATCGTTGTTCCTCCCAATATGCCCTAGTGCATGAGGAAGTCTTCTCCTACCTGCGTCCATGAGTTCTTTCTTCCAAAGGTACGAAGGTAAATAATGAGAGGATAGATGGAAATTTGGAAAGTGAGAAGAATAGTAACAAAAAGGGTGGCATGTAGGTCGGATTTGATTGGTGAATCCTATCTAATAAATGCAGTCAACTTCTAAATCCTCTCCATAGGTTTATATGTTATCACTCTTCTAGTCTTCTTCTGCACAACAAAACATTTCGTTCCTGATACATTAATGATTTATTTATTTTTTACTAATTTCTTTATTAAAACGTATTTTTTTCTTTATTAAAACAGTTAAACCATTTTGTAAATGAAACAAGTGGCCTGCCATATACTGTAGACGTAAAGGGCTTTTAATTAAGTTGTAATTGTTGGGATTAACAACCCATAACCCAGAACTAATTTAGTCCCAATACAATGTAGAAAATTATTAACGTTAATTCTACTCTTAGAACTAGTGTTTTGTGTTATTACCCTAATTTGCCCAAAATACTGTTATTTCGTTTAGCTTTATGTTATATACATGAGCCATATTAGTTGTGCAAAAAGATTGATGACATTGTGAATGTTTTGTGATCAGATTCTCTTCATTTGGAATAATTTGACTTAAGAGTAATTTTGCCCAAAATATGAGATTTAAATAGCCAAAATTACTCTTATTAATAAAAACAATCCTTCTTCCTACTTTTATTTGCAGCTTTTCTTTTTGCGTACATTTATTGCAGCTCTTTTATTTTTTATTTTTCTCTTTATACTTTTAAGAGAATAAAAACTAAAGAAGAAAGTCACAAAAAAAATTAAAAAAGAAAGAGTTGTTTATTTATGGTATTAATTATTAATTATTTTTATATATATACATAATAACAGGTTAATTAATCCTTATTCTTATGTTATTAGTTTGCAGCTGTTATTGTACATTTGTTTATCAGTTTTTATTGTTTGCACTCAGAATATTTATGGTCAGGTCGAGTTTAAGTAAATTTAGATTCGACCGTAAAAGAGTAACGAATTTACTTTGACCTAATTTGAAATTACCAAAAAAAATCAGGTTAAACCAGATCGACCCAATAAAATATTAGTATTTATAAATTAGTAAATTTTTATATATTAAAATAATAAAATTTACTTTCAAAAAATAAATTTAACAAATATTATATCGTATCTATATCAAAATAAATTATTTTAAAACAAAAATAATACCATATAATATAACATTACTGATTAACTCAAATATATATTTTTTATAGTACAAAGCAACTTTGGGCCGGGTTGGGCGACTCGAAACAAAATTCGAACCCGACCCGAAAATAACATTGGGTTTAAAAAAAATATAAATCCGAACCCGATAAAATATGTCTCGGGTCCAGGCCAGCCCGGATCTTAAACACCCCCTAATTTGCACGTTTTTTTTAACTCCTTTTTTTACGTGAGAATAACTAATATATAGTCGTATCCTGCAAGAAATAATATATAAAAATATTTTTTAAATAAAAATATATATAATAATTTTTTTAATCAAAATTTCATAAAATTAATTAAATTTAAAATTTAACTATTTTAAATATTGAAAATAATAAAAGTGATAAGTAATAATTTTACTTATCTTCAAAGTATAATAATTACTCATTAAAAATATATAATTTGTAATTAAATTAAAATATTTATATTAGATTTCTATATTTTTAAATATTTCTCTTTAAATAATATTAGCGATTAAATTTATAGATATTTTTCATGATTCATGAGTAAAATTTTTAAATTCTCTTAGTTTTATGTTAAAACTGATTTGAGTAAGTATAATTTAAATAGATAAAAATTGTCTTTGAATTACTTTTTTTATTATTATAGCAAAAAAAATATTATACATAACTTTTTTGTAATCTACCTATAATTGGTTTATATTATGGTATCATATGCATTCTTGGAATCAAAATAATATAATAAATGTTATTACCTATTAAAGTTTACCAATATATTTTGCCTATTTTTGAGTTAAAGTGATTGTATTTGTACTTAGAAATGATTTTATATTTTTTGTTAATGTAAACAATGATCAAAATTACTAAAAAAGATTAATGCACATTATCTTATCTTAACACATGTAAAATGATAAAAAGGATTTGTGTCTAAAGTCTTGAATCGTACCTATGTAAAATAATAATTATTGATAGAAGTCATTTTCACAAAAAAATCTTTTGTTACAATAGAAAGAGAAGTGATATTGATTATTCAAAACTGGAAGTCGAATTACCCGTCAAATACAACCATTTTTTTTTTCAAAAGGTAAATCTTTGTTATGTGTCAAAAAAATAAGATATCCATCAAGCATTTATCAAGTGTTTTGTAATAATATCTACTAATTAAGGAGTTTTTTTTTTTCAAATTATGAGTTTGGTTCTCTAACAACATTGCTTTAGGGGTAATTAAGTTAGATGTGAAATATGTAATTCTCAATTTTGATAGTATTTTGAACCTTAAATATATCCTATTTCACTTTTTAAATGAATTTCAATTGAAATTGAGCTTCAAATAAATGTTGTCATACCTCATTACTATAAACAAAACCAAAATTCTTTCTCCACGATACACAACCATAATAATTTAATCAAAGGTATATTTTTTTCTTTTTAGATGATGTGTTGAAAAACCAATGTAGATAAATTGTAATGATATTTTGATATTTTATTGATATTAAATATAATTTTTTTTATTATTTTCAATATCTTATTGTAATTATATCAAGTATTTAAAATATTTTTATTTTAATAAATAATAATATATACTATATCTAAATTTATTTAAAGAATATATGGTAAGAATAAGACTGGACACACTGATATGTGATGGTATTTAGGTGTGTTCAAGCGTGTCCAGAGAAAATTTTTTGACTTTTTATTAACACACGATTGGACAAAGCAGACACACGTATCGAACGAGTGTTGGTAAGTGTCGTGTCTAAAATGTATCCAACACGCGGATACGGCAACTCAATGAAGTGTCCGTGTTTCATAGGTTTTAACTAATCGCTTTCAAAGTTTAATTCTTCTATAGTTATTCTTTTAGCTAACAAAGAACTATGTACTTTAATTGCTAAAGACATAAACAAATAAATAGATAATCTTTTAGAATTGTCACAAGATTGTAAAATTTTATCTAAATCAAATAAGTAAAACTTCTTAATCTCATTATCTCCCATGATTAATTCTACATATAATACATAGTATTAAAATTCAGTCGACTTAAAATGATCAACAATGATAGAGTTTTGTAATATATGGTATTAAATATAATAGTTAAAAGTTATCTGAATATTTTTTATAGTATCAACAAATCAAATAAAATAGATGCGGAGTCCATGCTAAGACTTCAATTTGAATTATTAAATATATGAAAATAAAGTTGAATATAAATTTGTCATCACTTATAAATAATGTAAGACCCAAAATCTTTGAAAAGTCTTATTATGATCAAGTCTCAAATCATACATGTATTTATAGCCTTAATTTCAGAGATTATTTTATTAAGGATAATTAAGGCAATTTTTAATTTATTGGATTTGAGACGAGTTATGATTATTATCTAATTTTATAATTATTGGGTTATTTTCTATATTTAAATTATAAAGTTGATAGTTATGAAATAATAAGGATTTTATATGATATGGACTAAATAATCAATATTTTAGTATATTGATATTGTTATTTTGGAAAAATGAAGAAATTAAGTATATTATTTCTAATTATTTAATTTGGGCATTTTGTTGAAAATAATTTGTAAAAGTGATGAGTAAATAGTATTTTTCTATATACAAATAGAGTTAGATTTAAATTGGATTTCAATTACTATATTATCCCTATTTTAAGTGAAATTACCAAAATACCCCTAACCCTAATTTTTACTCAAAAACCCTAACCCACTCATCCCTCACTCCAGCGCCGTTTCACCCCTCACCACACAGAACTCACAGTTTTCCCCATACCCACGGAGAAGGAAGAAACCGTGAGCCAGCGGGAGGAAGAGAGAGGGAGGCGCGTCTCGTCGCCGTTGAGCTGGAGGGGAGCTGTCTGCAGTGCCTCGGTGTCGCCGTTCAGTTCACCACCATGCCGCGCCGTCATCCAACCGGTCGCATCTCACTGCCATCGCTGAGTAGACCGCACGCTTCCGAGGTCCTTGCCGCCGCCTAGGAGTCCGCCGTCAGGTCGAGTCGAAGAAGGAGGGAGGCATGGGGTCAGCGTCGCGACCAGAAGGGAGATCTGAGAGAGGAAGAAGAGAGCGGAGGGGGCCTTGCCGCCGTGCTCAGCCCTTTGCGTGCCCCGCCGCGCCTCGCCGCCAGTGCCACCGTTGTCACCATCGATGGGAGAGAGAGGGGAGAGCGCTCGCGAGGGGCTGCTGCAGAAGCCAGCGCTACCGTCGTCCGCGTCGCCTGAGGATGCTGCTGCCGCCGATGAGCGCCGCCGCTCTGTCTGGTTCCGTGTTGACTCGCGCCACCGTGCCTGGCTGCCGGGAAACGGCATTACCGTCGCCGAAAAACACTGCCGAAAAAAGGGAGCTGCGTCTCTGTGATTCTGACCGCATGGTTATGTGACTTCCAGGAGCACCGCCGGAGCTTCTGGCTGCTTTTGCCGTCGCCGAAAAATTCTACCAGTAAGGGTTTTACGTTGGTTCTCCTTTCCGTTGAGTTTCTGGGAACCTCATTGTCACTGTATATGGTTCAGGTCATAGCTGCCGCTTGAGGTGGCTGCCGGGCTGCCGCCGAGCCGGTTTGTAGACCACCGCAGTGTCGGTTCAGCCGTTCCTCCTTCGGTTCGGTAAGCGTTTCGATTTGAAAGCTCTCTAGTTACTATTCTGGCTTCATACACTAAGGTTTTGCGGCATCAATTGCTATACGATTGAGTTTCGGTTGTTGTATGTTACGATTAGAGTTGTTGAGGTTATTGCGAAAGTGACTGGGAGCTGAGGTCTTGGTTGCCGTCAGTTTGGGTTGAGGCGTAAAGGACTCTGTGAGACGCTTGGGTTATGGAATTTGCGTTTTGAGGTAGGGGCGCTTTCCGAAAACTATAGTTTATTATTGGAATTATTACATATGGGTACTGGCGTGAGATATTGTGTATTTGGTGATTGTATCTGCCTTATGTATTATTTGATTGACTCGAATGACTATGGATGTTGGTTTGGCTAAATTGTTGTGTGGCTTATGAAATGTAATGTTTGAAGTTGAATCTTTAAAGATTTGAAACGAGTTTAATCCGTCGAGGATTGGTTTGAATTGAGTCAATTATTTTGATGATGTGAAAGATAGAATACTCTTGAAATTCAGCCTGGGTTGCTTTAACTGATTTGGTTTTGATAAATGATTTATTGCTGAAACCGATTCTTTAAAGCTTTAGAAATGAGTTAAATCGGTTGATATTGAGTTGATTTCTGAAATGGTTTCCTTGAGATATGCCACTGAGGCGACTGTTGGATTTAGCTTGCTTTTGAATTGATTTCTAGTTTTGAGCTGTTGAAAAGGAATGAGAAACGGTTTAGTTGGGACCCGAACCGGGTGGCAAAAGTCCAAGTTTTAGGGGAGGTGCTGCCGAAATTTCTACAAAATCCTAGTCTCGTTTAAAAAGTTATTTAAAAAGGATTGGATTTGAGAAGTTGTATTATTTGATTTATTAAGAGAATATTTATATTTTCAAGCTTAATTTATTTAGTGAACTTTATGCCTTGATTTTGACTTATTTAGAAATGAACTATTTTTACCGTTTAAATCATTGAAGGAAAGAATGATGCTCTAATATTGATTTCAATATAAAAAGGAGCTTTTAGTGATTTCAAAGGAATCTAGACTTTTGATTGAGTAATTAAGTTTGAGGCATTTTGGAAGAGTTGGAAAAATGGATTCCAAAAAGAAATCTGAAAGCGGTTTGATTCAAATGAACCGGTTCCGTTTCAAATGAGTCAATTTTTGGACTGGGTTGGAACTTGTGATTTTGTATGGTTCGGTTTCATAATAAATTCAATTTTATTTACTTGAACCGAGAATCTATGATTTTAAGAGTTTCAATGAATTTTAAGGAATTGATGTAAGTTGACCTTCCCCTAAAGACTTGGGACTCTGCCGAAAATCTTTTGTTATGAAATTCCACTGTTGGGTGGGTGATTTTGGATACTTTGAAATAAATCCTTAACTTGCCATGGTTTTGGAAGTTTTGGAAAGAGAATGCCGAGAGTGGCTTTGTTTTAAAAAGGGAACTCACTTTGAGTAAAAGTGGCTTGTGAGCCTGAGATGATTTGAGAAATGAGATCTTTAAAGGCAAGGCTGAAAAGAGTTGAAATTTGATTTCAAAATGAAATGGCTTGAGAAAAGTGATTTATGGCTTAAATGCCAGTTTTATGAATTTGATGATGTTGAGTGGTGGAAGTGCTGTTTTGTTATGGGCCGGAATGGCTGTGTATGATTATGAATATTGGCTGATTTTGGATTGAACCGTGAGCCGGAATGGCTGTGTATTATATTGATTTATGGCTGATTGCCGAATGAGTTATGGGCCGTATGGCTGACTATGAATTATGAATTTAAGCCGGATGGCTGAGATGGATGTTGATCCATGACTGGGAATGAATTAATATATGCTTGAGATACCTGGGTAGTAGCAATGGTTGTGGTTCGTCCCACTTGCTCCAGGTCAGAGACTGTGACGCCTGGGTAGTAGCGGTAGTAGTGGTGATTCCACTCGCTCCAGGTTGAGCTGTTAAACACCCGCCTGGGTAGTAGCCGCAGTAGTGGTTATTCCACTGGCTCTGGGTTGAGCGGGTAGTAGCAATGGGGTTGTAGCTCAAACCTACTTGCTCCGCGATGGGTGTTTCTGTCCATGGTTAGCTACCAGGACGTGTCGGGTTGGCTATATAACCGACAGATGATATCATCAGCCACTAGGACAGGCATGCATCATATGCATCTATGTGACATTGTTTGGGTGTGCATATTATACTTGGTTTGCCTATGTGATTAATTGCTAATTGTTCTACTTGAAATAATTGTTTGTTTGTGCTTGCATCTTCCTATTTGTGTTTGCTATTGGGACTCTGTTGGACTGTGGTGATTGGTTGATGGTTGGATTGTTTGGGCCTAGGGTCGTGGTTGGAATGAGATGAACCGATGGTTGGTTCCGATTTGTGTTTCTGGTTTGGAATAAAATATGAAAGGCTATTTTGGTTCAGCATAGATAAACCGTTTTGAAAGGCTTTTGAGTTTTTGAGAATTGAACTGTTCCTCTTTCAGAAAAGATTTCCGATTCCTCTTTTACTGTAAATCGTTGTTTTTGAAAAGAGGTATAGGACGGTTATTAATCACTGGTATGGTTTATCTTCATGTATCCTATTACAGTAATTCCCCAAAACCCTCTACTGAGAACCCTTTCGAGGATGATGTTCTCACCCCCCTACATTTTTCCCCTTTCAGGATATGGGCGCAGAAGTTACGAAGAGTTTATTTAGTTGTTGTTGAGAACTCTGTATTGCTTTAGTATATTTTGTACCCTGGCCTTTATCTTGATATGTTCTGTAAGAGGGATAGGAGTTGTATTGGATAATGCTTATAATATTATCTATGTATATAAGTGTATATATGTATGTACTCTTTATGAGTTTTTGTAAGTTGTATGGTATCTATGGATGTACGTTATCAAACGAAAGTATTTTTGGGAGCGGTGTTGCGGTTTAAAAAGTTTTAAACGGGCTCATATTTTAGTATTAAATAGTATAAGTGTCGTCGTAATGTCCGAGCTATCAGAGTCGCGCAGCCGGAAGCGTGAGCTTTGGTAGTTAGGGTGTTACAAATAAGGGTGTTCAAATTCAAACAAAATACAAACAAAGTCAATATCCATTCCAAAATTGAAAATCGATCTAAATCGCATTAATTTAGATTAAATCAGATTTTATTTTTGATAAATTATATATATATATTGGATCAGATTTCATATTCACTTCTCAAAACTGAATTAATTCAATTCAAACTGCAAAATGTAATTTAATATTACGATTTTATTATTAAATTTAAATTTTATATTAATATGTTAATTTATTATATGTTTTTATATTATTATTATTATGTAAGCATTTTTTTAATATAAAATGATATTCATTTATTTGTTTGTTTTACTAATGTAACGTTGCTTCTATTTTTTAGTAACAAAATGTTAATTTTTTTAAATCGAATAAATTAAACTAATCCAAATCGCATTAGTTTGGGTCGGATTAGAATGAATTTAAAATATAAAATCAAATAGATCCAATCTAAATTGCAACAAATTATATACTTCGAATTATATTATTTTTTTTTCAAAATTGATCCAAATCGCACCGTAAATATCACTATTTATAAATACATAGGTCAATTTTTTAATTAAAAAATATATTTTTTATCTCACAGACTTGGTTGAAAATGACGTAAGTCAAATTATAAGTATGATGATGTGATCACTTGGCTATTATTTGACTTAAAAAAACAAACTTGTAATATTTTTCCTTTTCAATAATATCATACATATAAGAAGATTCTTTGCAACGTAAATTAGGCGCTACTTCATTCCCTAAATGAAATGAAAGTCTAACTACAAATGATTCTTTCTCTTATATATCGTAGCCAAATAACCGTCATAAAATATTATATACCAAAATGTATCTATAATTAAAATGGTTTTTAGTTTTATTATCAACCACTTGCGTTTTTTCTAATGAATCATTGATATTATATATATATAATAGTTGTTACATGATTCAGATTGTGTATAATTTAATGATATAGTTTTAAGGAACTCATTTTAATTTGAAATTGTGTATTCAATTACTGTAACACAAATATTATATTTATTGCACATGAAAATATATAAAAATATATGAAGTATTTTTTATTTTTTAAATAAAAATACATAAAGCAATTGTTATTATAATATTTTATAAAATAATAGTTAAATCCAAAGTTTAATTGATTTTAATATTAAAATATAAATAATAATGAATAAAATTATACGTGTCTTTAAAATAGAATAATTATTCATTGATGATATTATATAGTTTAAATTTTAAATAAAATATTTATATTATACATTTATACTTAAAAAATTAAATTTCGTTAATAAATGTATGTTGTTTTAACTATTTACGATAAAACTTTAAACATGATCCGTCTTTATGAAAGGTGAACTTTTTGAAAATAAAAATTTAGACGAAAATTATTAACAATAAATGACATTATTATAAATCATCCATGTATTAACTTTTACAAAGATAAAAGCGATATTTGAAAAAAATAAGAATTTTTTGTTTTTAATTTATTTAATCAATTTTATTTAAGTTGATTGAACATAATTATCATTTATTTATTGACAATATTTATTATTTTATAATTTAAAAAGTAAAAAATTTTTCACGTTATTATATAAGTTAAAATGTCTATATATAATTTTTATTTTATAAAAAACTTAAAAAGAAATATAATTAAGTATTTATATATTTATTATTTAGAATCATTTCAATAAAAATAATAATAATTTGTTTGGAATTTTGAATAAATTGTAATAAATTATTTATTTATGTCTTTGAATTTAGTAAGATTAATGCATGTTTATTAAGAAAAATGAGTGAATGAATAAAATTAATTTGATTAGATAATTTACTGGTATAATAATTAGGTAGTTAGTATAAAATAGTTAGTTTCATAAATTATCATAAAATAATTAATTATCATAAAGGGGTCAAAAACAAAATTTATTGGAGTACGTTGCATGTTCAATATATAATTACTTATGCTGAAATAACTATATTACTAATTTAATTACTATTACTATAAAATTTAGTTTTGATATATTGATAATATAAAGAGCTTCATATAGTTATTCTTAAATTCATACGTTTAGTATTTTTTAAGTAATAAATTTAAAAATTAGTTACTTTTGTTAATATATCAATATAAAATTAGATGTCTGGGTAAATTTTTTTTATACCATTAGAGGATAAAAAACTTTAAAATAGAAACTATAATCTTACTTAATATTTAAATTGTTATTATCTTAATATTAGATGCTCTGATCTCATTTTGAGTATAATTTTAATTTGTATAAACACAAAATGAGAAAATAAAATTAATAATCTTTTATTTTATATTTTTTTATCTTGAGTTTATTTTATCCTATCTAGTTAAATATTTTTCTGAATTTAATTTTTAATTATTACTATTTTAGAATAGTAAATAACCATAATACACAATCAATACACTTATAGACACAACTAATTTTAAATTGAATTTCTAAAATTGAAAATAAATAAATAAAAAAATTATTTTTAAAGCTCCTTTCAATCTTAATTTAATTAATCAATCATAGTTGAATTTTAAAACTCCTTCTTTCTTGTTTTCCAAGTTTTATTTGCTTATAAAAGTATTTTTAATACATATTAGAACTAATTTTCTAAAAACTAGAAATTAAATATTCAAATTAATGTAAAACCTTAATTCTATGAATTATGATATAAAATTATATAATTATTGAATAGACATCTTACGTACTAAGTTAATTATAAAAATATAACTAGACATGCAATTATCATTCCATAATATAAATTACAAAAATAATTATATCTCACAATTTTATTAACCCAAATATCTCTTTACATTCAATCTCTTGCATATATGTCTAAATAAATATATAAATAAAAGTATAAATTAAAATTATACATATAATTTATTCTAATCAAAATAAAAAAGAGAAGTGAAGAGAAAAAAAATTTGCATACAAACAAATGTGATTAGTGATTGAGAAGCAAGAGAATTCTATAAAAAAATATGGTACAAATAATAGAAATGATAACTATCAATTATACAACAATGATATTAAGATTAACTTAGCTTAGAAATAGTCAATAATATAATAACATAAACACATACTTCAAATAAAAGAATAAATTAATAAATATAAAGTGTCATAAGTGGTAGGAAGAAAAGATTAATATTTTTTATTATGTCTTGCTTGAATATAAAAGCAAAAACAATATAATAATATTGGAGCTTATGTTTCGTTTTTTTGTCGTAGTTTCAATCTTCCACGCCCTATTCTTAATATATAAAAGTAGATAGATAAGTTTACTCACATTATTTTTAAGACATCTTTCTCTTTCTACTAAAATCATGTCAGCAATGTTACTTACTTGACAAAATTTTAAAATTAACCACTCATTTTTTGCCGAATCAACTATTATTTCCAAATCAACAAAAAAAAAATTATATACAAAAAATAATACAATAATTACCAACCACAATAATTAAAAATTAATAGTGTCTAACCAATTTTATAACTTACAAAGACATTAAATTCATATCCCTATATTTATTATATTTTACCGTTATAAACAATATAATAAATTAATAACCCCAATAATTATTTTATTAACTTTTATAAATAACTCATTCAATGTAATAAACATCCATATTACAAATGTCATAATAATATTATTAATCATAATAAATTTTACGTTATAAGTATTCAAATTCTATAGTATTTGCACTACTTATATAAGTCTCTTATCACTATTCTTTCAAATAGCATCAAATTTAGCACAAAAAATCTATTTCCGAACTACATAACATCTCAAACTTACTCAATGGAGATAATTATGTTGAATGTGAAAAGTGTAAGAAGAAAGCATATGAAAAATGAGATAACTACATTTGTGGCACATGTAATCAAACACCACAATATCCAACAATAAGGTAACTCTATATACTTTTCATAATCTCATCTATCAAATTATTAGCTACTAACCCAATACTTATTTTAGGTTCAAAATTCAATTAAATATTTCAGATCAAAGTGGTACAACAACTTTTGTACTATTTGATGGCGAAGCAAAAAAATTATTTTGTACAACTGCTTTAAATCTAAGGGCACTCTAGAAAAATAATGACATTGAAGCACCACCCCAATTGAAAAATTTGTGCAACCTCACTTACATTTGAAATCAATGTAAATGATTTTTTTTTTTGTTTACCCAAATGGTATCTCCCAACCCGACAGGTTAAGGATTGATTTGTCGCGGATTTGAGCTCCATTTAAGGGTCTGCCGCTGGCCAATGAGTTGTTGCATGCACAAGGTGGGGTTCGAACTCCCGACACTTGTTTAAGCGGACGAGTGAGCTGACCACTCGACCAACCCAAGTTGGTTTCAATGTAAATGATTTTAATCTTAAAGAAAGTAATTCTCAACAATACACTTGTTACCAAGACATTTGTTCCAACAAAAAATACTAAACCTCAACACCCATTACAACAAATAAAAAAAAAGAAAATCAAGAGGTTAAAAAAACCATTAAAAAGAATCATGAAGTTATCTAAATATTCTAAATATATTAATTTAATTTTTTATTAAAATAAAATACGTTCCTAGCTATATAGGTAGAAAATTAAAATTTCTCAATGCAAGATTTTATGAAAGAAAACAAATCTGATAATTATTGCTTTAGCTAATTGACATTCTATTTTCGATATTATTCTCAATATAATAATAAATAAATGATTCAATTGAACAATATAAATTATGTTACAAGTTGTTATATTAACACTAAAAAATTAATTTAAATGGTTTGATAGTTATCCTAATCAAATCAAATAATTAATATATTAGACAAATTATAATTAATTTGGTTTAATAAAATTATCTGGATATGCTTGCACACTTTTAAAAATTATCGTGATTTTTAAAGTTAATTTATATTTATCAAAATTAAAAAATCTAACATACATAATCTCATATATTAATAAAATTCAAATTTATTCTTATATTTATGTTTATTATGATTTTTAATTTAAAAAATTATTTTACCAAACAAAATTTTGATTTTTTTTGTGTTTGTTGAAAATCATTTATTTTTAGTTTAATGAGTAAATTATCGTTTTATCCTCAACATTTGAGATATGTCTCAACGTTATCCTTAACATTTTAAAATCGTTTTAATATTGTTCTATCATTAGTGATTTGTTAGTAGAATTGACGGTATGATAACATTGAGATGATTTTAAAACATTACGGATTTAAATAGAACAAAACATTAGATACAAAAAAGATATATTACTTTTAGAAGAATTATCAAATTAAGTAACATGAAAGAACATTTTAATGAACTGAATTGCATATAAATTCAAAATTTTTAGTCATACTTGTAGAATGACTAATAGATAAACTTTCGAAAAAAAAGTAACATGGTACATATAAATAAAGTATGAATTATATCTTCTTATCTCTAATATACTGAACTTCTTTAATATTTAATTTAATTAAATTTTATTTTTAACTTTATAATAAACTTTAATTTTATCTTTCAATAATATTGATTTTTTTACGTTAGATAATTATTCAATTTATTTTTTTAATTCTACTCATAATAAAAAATAAATTTACTTATAATGAAAGTAATGCGATTAAGAATAAAATTTAAAAAAATAATTTTATTTAGAATAAAAGCAATATGATTAAGAGTAAATTATTTAAATGTGATTAAAAAATAATTAAATAATTATCTATCTTCAAAACTAATAGTATTAAAGGATAAAATTAAAATTATTTAAAAGTTAGCAATAAAATTTAATTAAAAATAAAATTTAATTAAAATAAAAATTAAAAAAGTTTGGTATATTAGAAACAAAATGGTATAATATATATTTTATTGTATATGTATCATATTTTTTCTTCCTTTCCTAAAAGTTTATCTATTAATCATTCCACAAGCATTTTATGATGAGTACAAATATTTAAGAGTAAAGTTAAAAAAATATTTAGAATTAAAGTAATATGATTATGAGTAATTTACTTAGATATAATTAAAAATAATTAAATAATAATCATAAAAAATATGATATTATTGAATGATAAAATTAAAATTTATTTTAAAATTAAAAATAAATTTATTTAAAATAAACATTAAAAGAGTTCGATACATTAGAGAAAAAAATGTATAATTTATACTTTATTGTATATGTATCATGTTCTTTTTTTTTTTTAGAAATTTATCTACTAGTTATTCTACAAGCATTCCATGATAATAAATAAAAATCTTAAATTTGTAATACAATTTATTCTATTAAAATCTACTTTCATTTTACTTGATTGAGTAATTCTTTTAAGAATAATGTATCATTTTTTTCCTAATATTTTCGCTTTATTTAAGTCCTTAACATTTTAAAATCATCTCAATATTATTATATCGTCAACTTTGTTAATAGATTACAAGCAACATGATAATATTGAGATAATTTTAAAATATGACGAACTTAAATAGGATAATTTAAATGTTAAAGGCAATTTTAAAACTTTACCAAATATAAATACTAGAACTTTAAAAAGATATTTTTCAAAAGTCAAATTTGATAAGTCATTTTTGATAATTAAAAATTTTTACAAAACTGATAATTAAAAAGTTCTAATAATATTTTACATTATTAAATTTGAAAAAATAACATAATTATTAAATTATATATTTTATAATAGATAATTTCAATATAAAACAAAGATGGTAAAAATTAATTAATATTAGAGTCATTATTAAATATTTTAAGAGTAAAATAAAATGATCTACTCTCTCTAATTAATTTATGCCACATATTCTAAAATAATTTTGTTATATATTCACTAATAAATTGTTATTCAATTAATATATTAATGTAAGAGTTATAATTTATACTAATATCATCTAATTTTTTTTAATACTATATCACAGCATTTTATATGAATATAACAACAATCATATTTTATCAATTGAGTAAAAAATAAAAAATACTACATTATTAAAAGATCATATAACCCATTTTATTATCCTTTTTAATTAATTAAATAAAAAAAGCAAGTCTTATTTTTTTTACAAAATAGAATAAAATTAGGAAAAAAAATGAATCAAAATGGTACAAACATGGAGATTATAAAATTTTATTAATAATCTTCTTGTACAAAATCGTTATTTATAAGATTATATTAACAATTAAAATAAATTTAATAACATAAAATTTATTTCAGTGTATATTTTAATATATTTATTTATAATTATTAACAACTCAAATAAAGTAATATCTAAAACTTATTTCATTATCTATTTTAAAATAATTACGAACATTTAATTTTTTTAAAACTTACTTCATTATTTTGGGGACAATTTCTATGACAACTGGGAAAAGAGAGCCGTCAACGGTATTGCAAAGCTTGGATGTATTAATTTCAAAGAAATAACCGCTGAGATTATGATGTGTCATTTTTCGGATCGATCAGTTGCATTTTTGTTTTATAGTTTGTATTCGAAAATGAATGGTTTTGCTGTGAGGAAGAATAAGATTCAACGGAATGTGAAGAATGAGGTTACACAAGAATTTGTGTGTTTTCGGCAGGGCTCAAGAGATATAGGGTTTGTTAACGACGGATTGCGATAGAAACATAAGCCGAAGGTGGAGACTAGATGCGGTTGTGAGGCAGAGATGCGAGTTCACGTGCACTCAAAAAGTGGTAAATGGATAATATCGTACTTTCAGGAAGTTTACAACCACAAATTTTTAGAGGATAGACTAACCTGTATGCTATCGGGGCATAGGGAAATGGATGCAGTCGTTGTGGAACAAATGAACATGATGCTAAAAGTTGGGATTAAAACGCCACAGATTTATTCGAATTTTTGTGCACACTGCTGAGGGATTCCAAAATGTTCCCTTTCTAAAGAGGGATATGTATAACCAGATAGGCAAGCAACGGAGGCTCATAGGTGGGAATGCGATGTCTTGCCTTAAGTTCTTGGAATCCACAGCGCAAGAGAATCCAGGAATGTATGTGCGTATTTGGCCGACAAGGATGGTCATATGGTATACCTGTTTTGGTCAAATAATTATAGTCAGCTTGATTATCATTTGTTTGGGGATGTCGTAGCATTTGATGTGACATATAAGAAGAATAAGTATGTCCACTGGTTGTGTTCTTTGGAGTCAATCACCATAACCAACCCATTGTGTTTGCTACTGCGCTAGTGGCAAATGAGAATGAGCAGACTTACACTTAGTTGCTTCAACAGTTCCTAGACGCAATGAAGGTAAAGCACCTGGATGTGACATAATAGATGGACATGGCATGGAGTGATGAGAAAGGCAATCGAAACGGTGTTTCCTGGCACTTATTATTGTTTGTGTGCGTGGCACCTGCTAAGGAATGCTACTTCTAACCTAAACAACCCCACCTTTACTTCTGAATTTAAAAAATGCATGTTATTCGATTATGAGGTTTCTGAGTTTGAAGATCATTGACATTATATGGTTAATGCGCTCGGTCTATTGAATAATTAATGGGTTTCTGACCTTTATTCCAGAAGAAATATGTGGGTAACTACACATATACGTGGCCACTTCTTTGGGGGTTTTCGTACAAACTCTAGATGCGAAGGGTTGCACTCAATGCTTGGTAAATTTATCCACGCTCAGCATAATTTGAGAAACTTTTTTGAACAGTTTATGCGTTGCATATCCCAAAGAAGGTCTGGAAAAGCACACTCTGATATGCTATCTATGGTTGGGGATGTAGTGCTGTAGAGTCTGTTACATGATCTAGAGATGTCAGCTTCCAACAAGCTCATAAAAGAGATTTTCTTCTTATTCAGTCCGATGCTTTTCCAGACTTGTACACTGAAGGTACAGACACATACTTTGAGCCAAACTTGTGATATATGCACTTTGTCAAGGTCAATTAATGCTCGTAAGGAGTGGCAAGTGGGTCGCTATTGTGATAGTAATATTTTCAAGTGCTCATGCTTGCGGATGGAGTCTCTTGGTATACCGTGTGATCATATTGTAGCAGTGCTCATACATGTGCAGTTGAGTGATATACCAGCCAGTCTTGTTCTTGATCATTGGTCAAAGAATGCTCGCTCTAAAGTAAGGGCATTTGTGGAGAAAGCTCCGTTTTGCTGGGATTCAACGATCACGTTGGATGCTGAATGATCTTTGCAGGGAAATGTGTGTTCTGCCATGTGGAGATGAAGCTTAATTTATTGACATGATGGATAAAGTTCGTTGTGAGATATCACGACTTAAAGAAAAAAAAAAGGTTGTGGTGATCTAGGAGATTGGAATGAAGTTCGGAAAGCATCAACATTAGAGGGGTGCATGAGGGATCCACAAATGTCTCGGCGTCCAAAGTGGAAAAGAAAGGACGCAAACCACACATTGGTGAAGGGTGTCAAGAGGTGCAGTCTTTGTCACCATATAGGCCATAATCGATTATCTTGCCAGTTAAACCCTAATAGCCGAAGGAATACACAAGAAGGTGCATCATATTTTGGTACTGAGGGTGAGGACGAGACTGGAACGATCAGTGACTCATCCGAGGAGGTAACAATGTTAACAAATTCTTTTACTCGTTAGTTTCGTTGAATGTTTAGTTCATTTATGATTGTTAGTGCATGGCTAATGGAATGTATTATTTTAGATGGCGTGGAACGGTGCGACAGAGTTTGGATTGGCCGAGGACTATGACTCATAGGGAGAAATATCATATCCATACTTCAACTGAATCCGCTTACATTTCATTTGAGTGGAAGGATAATATGGTGGGTCGTATAAAGAGTTGTCATAGTATTTATCAAACCTTATGCAGTAGGTGTTTGAGAAATTTAGTTTCTCACAAGATCATGCATTATGCTCTATATTTGAAATAAAAAATGTACGTGTAGGAAACTCTGTTATGGAGTGTTAACTTTGGAAATTCATCATCATCATGCAACATTATGACTTTCATAATTTATGCCTTATATTGAATTTGAAAATTTACCATGACCATGCATGCTACTGTATGAGACTCTAGTATGCAATATTGAATTTGGAAACTCAAAATCATCAAGACGCAATATGAGGTAATAAAGGAAGTACTTCAAAAACATCAAAATCATGCATTATACTCTATATTTGAAATAAAAGATATATGTGCAGGAGACTCTGTTATGGAGTGTTATGACTTTCATAATTTATGCAGTATTATGACTTTCATAATTTATGCCTTATATTGAATTTGGAAATTCATCATGATCATGCATGCTGCTGTATGAGACTCTAGTATGCAATATGAGATAATAAAGAAAGTACTTCAAAAACACCAAACAACGTCATACAGTGTGCCATTTACAAGTAACTAATTGCCATGTGCAAGTTATAAAACGTTCCAATGTGACAAAAAAAAAGATTGTGAAACAACACCATGCAATCCAAAAAACATCATCAACATCTGTATCATTCTAAGGTTTGTTACTCATAATCAACAAACTGAACCAAGAGCACCACCTCCGGGTTAGTCCTCGATATCTCAAAAATAGCCAATTGATCATCGTTGATATTGCACAGCTTCAAGAATTCCCCCCAGCCTCCTGTGATGGTGCCATAGTTGCCTCTTCGCTTGCCCCCGTATCGGCTGTAGGCTGCTCGAACAGAGATATCCCCTGCACGCAGAGTGACCATGACATTGTCACCAACGTCGTGGCCAAAGTGTGGTACATTTGGCTGGCAAAATATGACAACGAGAAGTAGTTAGATAATGTGGACCAATACGGCAACGGTCATGAGTTCAATTATAATAAATCGGCCATTAGTCATATCATTATCATCAATTGTCATGCAATCCAGTGATTATCTACTAAACCATGCAATTCAACAACAAAATAAAGGCATTACAGAGATCAAACATTGCGCGTTAATCACCAACATAAAACACAGACATGCACAATGCCTACTCGACATAACCTAACAATTACAACATAACCACCAACATAGAAACAACACAGATAATGTGGACCAACATTGCCAATGTAACAGGTGTATATAGTCGAAAGGGAAGGAGATACAAACATTAATAGCACTATACTTATCAGGAAGTGGACACCTAATAGCCTTCTTGTGATGTGCATTACAAAGAATGGGTGATCAGAGTGAAATGTCTGTGCCACCTCAGACGCAGCCGCGCTCCTAGGAATATTGATGCAACCCGTTCGAGGCTGATGCAGTGGAGGAGTGTTTGGAAGAGTGTTTGGAACCTGGGGGGTTCCTCTGTTGCTGGATTCACCTCCAGATGGAACGTAAGACCTCTCCACTCCAGGTGATTCAAAGATACGCACATCAAAGTCATCGAGGCCCTTGTGCTTCAATAGCAGAAAGTCATTAGGACGAAGCTTGTAGTCACAATAAAACCTTTCCCACCCCCTTTCGAGTGTGATCTCACCCAAGACGTTCGCGCTACATCCAATCTTGTATGTTCTATGCACCCCGTCGGAGACTGTTAGGTAAACATGTTTGCTAGATTTCGGGAGGAGATCATTTGGGAAGGGTATGTGCTGCATAAATGGGTATATTAACAAAGAGCATAACAGATAGTATTACAGGTGGCCATGTGAACTATCGGAAAATAAGGAAAATGATAAGGAAAAGAGATATCAACTATAGTAAAATAAAGATGAGATAATACCAAATGAGGATGGAACAACGTACCAGTGGTTGTGACGGTTCCCCAGCCGGTTTGATAACGCGGACAACATCGTTGTTCCTCCCAATATGCCCTAGTGCATGAGGAAGTCTTCTCCTACCTGCGTCCATGAGTTCTTTCTTCCAAAGGTACGAAGGTAAACAATGAGAGGATAGATGAAAATTGGAAAAGTGAGAAGAACAGTAACAAAAAGGGTAGTGTGTAGGTCAGATTTGATTGGTGAATCCTATCTAATAAATGCAGTCAGACTTCTAAATCCTCTCTATAGGTTTATATGTTATCACTCTTCTAGTCTTCTTCTACACAACAAAATATTTCGTTCCTGATACATTAATGATTTATTTATTTTTTACGAATTTCTTTATTAAAACGTATTTTTTTCTTTATTAAAACGGTTAAACCATTTTGTAAATGAAACAAGTGGCCTGCCATATACTGTGAGCGTAAAGGGCTTTTAATTAAGTTGTAATTGTTGGGATTAACAACCCATGACCCAGAAATAATTCAATCCCAATACAATGTAGAAAATTATTAACATTAATTCTACTCCGAGAACTAGTGTTTTATGTTATTACCCTAATTTTGTCCAAAATACTATTGTTTCGTTTAGCTTTATGTTATATACATGAGTCGTATTAGTTGTGCAAAAAAATTGATGACATTATGAATGTTTTGTGATCAGATTTTCTTCATTTGGAATCATTTAACTTAAGAGTAATTTTTCCAAAATATGAGATTTAAATAGCCAAAATACATGCAATAGAAATGTGACTGCATAACAAAAAATTGTATAAGACAAAAAATTTTTTGTTAATTCCAACTGCAGCAACTATGTTTGGAATCTCACCATGGTTAGCATGTTAGAAGGCCATTGGAAGGTAAACAATTCCATTTGTTGGTGGGATTTATAGTTTGAAGCCATCACATTCATTCTCAGCTCAGATTTTATAGTTATGGAAATATACCAATGGAGGTTTATTGCTTGATTTTGACATTTAATTTACATTTAATTATTGTTCCCTAGTCCCCACCATTTGTGTTTATGGAGGATAGTTGAAGACGTGTAATTATTTTTAATATTATTTTAATTGATTTTTAATTTTTTAATGATTAAATTATTTTTTTCTAAGATACCCTTCAATAATTTTTTAATTATTAAGTTATAATTTTATCAAAATTTTCGTTAATAATTATTTTTGTACTTTATTATCAATTTTTTTATATCAATGTATATTATTTTAATATTAAATTAAAAATATCTTACCACTGATAATATGTATAACAATTAATATTAATAAATAATTTATTTCATAAAACTATTAAAAATTATTAACAACTTTATCAAAACTTAAAAATAAATCGTGATGAATAAAATCCTAAATTTATAAAATTAACAATACATTTCTTCACATCTTTTCAAAACAAGTTCCTTACTAATTAAAATATTATTGAAAGTTATTTTAGGAAAAATAATTTAATCATTAAAAGATTTTTAAAAAAAATTTGAAAAAATATAATTTAATTAATAAAAAAATAATTTATTAAAGAATATTTTAGTAAACAAAATTTAATTATAAAAAAATAAATTTTTTATTAAAAGATATTTTTGTTAAATATATATATTTTTTGAAAATAGATAAATTAATGTTAGTTAACATAAAAAATTTAAAATAAAAAAATTTATTTTATACCTTATCAGTGACCTGTTGCTAACGATACATTTAGCCACTTAAACCATAAATTGTATTCTAGTTCTTGGCAAGTATTCTAACCATGGCTATACATATATGCGATAACATAAAATGTAAAGATAACAAAACTAACCGCGAAGTCGGTTGCCCTGGTGACGTGCCATGTTGCGTTCAGTCGATTGATGTTTTGATCACATGCATCTGCGCACGCCATCTTAATGTTACTCAATAATATAGAAAAGGATAAAAGAGAGAAGAAAGTGGTGGAAAGGTTGGAAATGGACCCGAGAACCTTGTTGTGAACGACATGTATAGATAGGCATCACTCAGTCTTATCTCGTTTACAGTATAAACAAGATAAGTTTATACGTATCTCTTTACACTATAAATGAGATAGACACATGTCGTTCACACTATCTTATTTCGTTTAAAGTATAAACGAGATACGTGTAAAATTATCTCCTTTACACTGTAAAAAAGATAAATTATACTACGTCGTAATTATTTTTAAAATAATTTATTTCAATAAATAAAATAATTTTTTAATTTATTTAAATAAAACATTCCTTACCTTTATGGTTGTCTCTCTCTCATAATATATATATATATATATATATATATATATATATATATGAAAATAATATTGGTGTTTTTTTTTTTTAAATAAAATTATATAATATATATAATTACATATCAGTGGATTTTGCAGGTGAAAAGTTAATATACAGCGTGCATATTGAACACATGTCAATATTCTGATAACACACAAAGTGCGTATTAGACATGTGTCAACATTCTAGCCAATATGTAGAATACATGTTGGACACATTTTCTATATATTTACAATACTCTAATACACTTTAAATATCAATATTCAATTAAAAGTCTAAACCACTATCTTCATCATCTCTATAATAAAAATAATTTATGATTATTAGTCCTCATTCTTTCTTTTTCGCCATTTCTTTTTATTTTACTTTCTCTTTATCTTTTGAAAAAATTTTATTTTTCTCCTTTGAGAGATGCTAAAATGATACTTTCCTCCCCTCTATTTGTAAAATATTAAAATATACATTCCCCCACTTATACCTTTTAAAAAACCTCTTCTTTAATCCATTTTAAATTTTTTTGTGTTGACTAACGTTAACTTTATATATTTTTTAAGAAAAAATAAATTTCTTTTTACAAAAATACACTTTAGTAAAAGTTTAATTTTTTTATTAAATTTTGTTTACTAAAATACCCTTTAACAAATTATTTGTCTATTGATTAAATTGTATTTTTATCAAAATATTTTTTTAAAAATCTTTTAATGATTAAATTATTTTTTTTAAGACATCCTTCAATAATTTTTTAATTACTAAGTTATAATTTTACCAAAATTTTCGTTAACAATTATTTTTGTACTTTACTATCAATTTTTTTATATCAATGTATATTATTTTAATATTAAATTAAAAATATCTTACCACTGTTAATATGTATAACAATTAATATTAATAAATAATTTATTTTATAAAACTATTAAAAATTATTAACAACTTTATCAAAACTTAAAAATAAATCGTGATGAATAAATCCTAAATTTAAAAAATTAACAACACATTCCTTCACATCTTTCCAAAATAAGTTCCTTACTAATTAAAATATTATTGAAAGGTATTTTAAGAAAAATAATTTATTAAAAAATATTCTAGTAAACAAAATTTAATCATAAAAAAAATAAATTTTTTATTAAAAGATTTTTTATTAAATATATTTTTTTTGAAAATAGATAAAATTAATGTTAGTTAATACAAAAAATTTAAAATAAATTAACTTCTTTTTAAATTATAAAAAGTATATATTTTATAAATAAAATTTTTTTATTTTAGTGTCTTTGAGAAAGAGAAAGTAAAATTTTCTAATATTTTTTTTATATAATTCAATACTCAATTTTTATTTTTTGCTTAGCTTACAACTTTTTATTTACGGGTACATTTATTCGCCGCTTTTTGCTATTTGCCTGTGGCAGTTTTTTCTTTTCACACGTTTTCCTTTTTTTTCTTAATACTTAATATTATACGAAAATAAAAGCAAAAAAGAGTTTCCTCACCACACAACTTTTGGGTATGCGTTGGAATACTACTATTACTAGTACAACTGTACAAGTTAATAAAAAACAATCCTTCTTCCTACTTTTATTTGCAGCTTTCCTTTTTGTGTACATTTATTGCAGCTTTTTTATTTTTTATTTTTCTATTTATACTTTTAAGAGAATAAAGATTAAAGAAGAAAGTCACCAAAAAAAAATAAAAAAAAAGAGTTGTTTATTCATGGTATTAATTATTAATTATTTTTATATATATTCATAGTAATAGGTTAATTAATCCTTATTATTATGTTATTAGTTTGCAGCTTTTATTGTACATTTGTTTGTCATTTTTTATTGTTTGCACTCAGGATGTTCATAGTCAGGTCAAGTTTAAATAAATTTAGATTCGACCCTAAAAGAATAACGAGTCTACTTTGACCTAATTTAAAATGACCTGAAAAAATTAGGTTAAACCGGATTGACACAATAAAATATTAGTATATATAAATTTGTAAATTTTTATATATTAAAATAATAAAATTTTATTTTCAAAAAATAAATTTAACAAATATTATATCATATCTATATCAAAATAAATTATTTTAAAACAAAAATAATACTGTATAATATAAAAAATATTAATTAAATTATAAAAGTATAATATAACATTACTGATTAACTCAAATATATATATATTTTTTATAATAAAAAGCAACTTTGGCCCAGGTTGGGCGACTCGAAACAAAATTTGAACCCAACCCAAAAATAACATCGGATTTTAAAAAAATGTAAATCCGAACCCGATAAAATATGTCTCGGGTCCAGGCCGGCTCGGATCTTGAACACTCCCTAATTTACACGTTTTTTCTTAACCCCTTTTTTTACGTGAGAATAACTAATAAAATCTCGTTGTTGGATGAATGATTTTGAATATTTCTAAATAAATCCTTAACTTGCCATGGTTTTGGAAGTTTTGGAAAGAGAATGCCGAGGGTGGCCTTGTTTTAAAAGGGGAACTTACTTTGAGTAAAAGTGGTTTATGAGCCTAAGATGATTTGAGAAATGAGGTCTTTAAAGCCAAGCCTGAAAAGAGTTGAAATTTGATTTCAAAGTTAAATGAATTGAGAAAAAGTTATTTATGACTTGAAAGATGATTTCATGAAATTGATGATGTTGGATGGTGGGAGTGCTGTTTTGTTATGAGCCGGAATGGCTGTGTATGATTATGAATTTTGGCTAGTTCTGGATTGAACTATGAGCCGGATGGTTGACTATGAGTCATGAATTTAAGCCAGTTGGCTGAAATGAATGTTGATTTATGGTTGAGAATAAATGCATATATGCTGAGATATTGATATTGTGATTTTTGCACTTCCATTTATCTGAGATACGAGTTTTCCTAGGTGGAAGCAGTGGCTAGCCACCACGTGCTCCAGATTGAGACTTGATACTCTGCTGACCCTATGTCGTAAGTGTGGCCGGGCACTGTGAAAGTCCCGGATGAGCTCGCCCCCATGAATATACACCAGTGAGGGTGTTGGATATGGATTATGATTATGATCATGATGATGATCGAGAAATAACTCGAGTTGGGGATGCACGACAGAGGGACAGTCCAATGGTTAGCTACCAGGACTTGTTGGGTTGGCTTTATAACTGACAGATGATATCATCCGCCACTAGGACAGGCATGCATCATATGCATCTATATGACATTGCTTGGGTGTGCATATTGTACTTGATTTGCTTTTGTGATTACTTGTGATTATCTGCTAATTGTTCTACTTGCAGTAACTGTTTGTTTGTGCTTGAACTTTCCTACTTGTATTTGTGACTGAGATTTTGTCGGACTGTGGTGATTGGTTGTTGGTTGGGTTGTTTGGGCCTAGGGCCGTGGTTGAAATGAGATGGACTGATGGTTGGTTTCGGTTTTGTGTTTCTGGTTTGGAAAAGTATGAAAGGCTATTTGGTTCAGCTTAGATAAACCTTTTGAAAGGCTTGAGTTTTCAAGAATTGAATAGTTCATCTTTCAGAAAATATTTCAAATTTCTCTTTTATAATAAACCGTTGTTTTTGAAAAGATACATAAGGCGGTTATCAATCACTGTAACAATTTTATATCTCGTATCCTATTATAGTAACTCTGCAACCCTACGGTGAGAATCCTTTCGAGGATGATGTTATCACCCCATACAATTTCCCATTTTAGGATATGGACGCAGAAGTCACGAAGAGTTTATCTAGTTGTTGTCGTGATGTTTTGTATTGCTTTAGTTATTATATATTGTTCCCTCGCCTTTATCTTTATACATTATGTAAGAGGGATAGGAATTGTATTGGTTAATGCTTGTAAAGTTATTTAATATATATATATACTCTTTGGGAGTTTTTGTAATTTGTATTGTATGTATGTATGTACGTTACATAATAAAAGTACTTTGGAGCGGTGTTGCGGTTTAAAGTTTTAAATAGGCTCATATTTTAGTATTAAATAGTATAAAAGTCGTTGTAATGTCCAAGCTAGGGGTGGCAACGGGGCGGGTAGGGGCGGGTTTTTGCTCTACCCGACCCCGCCCCGCCCTACAGAAAATCCGCATTAAACCCGCCCCGCCCTACCCGCGGGTTGTAAAATGTTAAACCCTAACCCGCCCCTGCGGGTACCCGCCCCTGCGGGTACCCGCCCCGCCCCTACCCGCCCCTATAATTATTAAATCCAACAAATAAAATTAAATTTTAAAAATTATATAACCACCATTTACATACATAATATAAATTAAAGTAAAAATTTATATATAATATAATATTATTAATCATTTTACTAATTATTTTATATATGTTACGTATATTATATATTAAAAATATATATATTTACATATATATTATATATACCGGGGCGGGTAGGGGCGGGTTCAACCTAAACCCGATCCCGCCCCGCCCCGCCCAAGAACCCGCCCCGTTAAAACCCGCCTCGGTGCGGGGGCGGGTAATTACCCGCCCCGAACGGGTAGGGGCGGGGTGGGTACCCGCGGGTTCGGGTAGTGTTGCCACCCCTAGTCCAAGCTATCAGAGTAATGCAGCCGGAAGCGTGAGCTTTAGTAGTTAGGGTGTTACAAGTTGCATCCTTTTAAATGTCGTTTGTTAAAATATTTGAATTTAACACAAATTCAAAATAACATTCGAGTAAAATAATTAATATATTAGAATAAATGAAATAATCATCACAAATTATAATTTTTTTCAAAATTCTACCGATGTCCACAATTAATCTAAAGTAATTTATAATATTTTTTTCTATTTCAAGATAGATAATAAAAATTTACTAAGCAAAGACATGATATCATTTATACTTATTTCTTATGCAAAGTACCATTGTATATAATTAGTTATGATTGTGACAAAAAGGGAGGTAAGCCAAAAAGACAAACACAAAAAAGTCACAACAATCTTCATCGATGTTATTTCATTACTCAATCTCTCAAATCAGAAATAAAATTAATTAAGTATGTAAAAAATATAATTTAAATATTAAAAAGACTCAACATGTAAACGTTATAATAAATTAACTTGCATAGGATAAAAATAATAAAATTTATAATAAAATTATAAAAATTTATAATAAATTTAATAAAAGGGTTCTCCTTTGGGATTATCTTGTTGCACAATCCATGGTTTTTCAAGGACCTTGGATTGTTCTTGGTGATTTTAATGAAGTCAAATTTTATCATGAATCGTCTAAGGGCTGTCAATTTTCTCATCAAAGAGCAGACAGCTACTTCATTAAGGGATAGTGGTTTGTTTGATCTGAAGACTATTGGGAGGCGGTTTTCTTGGTATAGAAGGGTGAAAAATTATGTTGACGTGGCAAAAAAGCTTGATCGAGTCTGTATAAATAGTAGTTGGTTATCTATCTTTCCAGAGGCTTATGCAGAAGTTTTAAATAGGCTTCAGTCTGATCATTGCCCTATTCTGGTGCGTTGTAAAGGTCGTCCTCAGCCTAAAGGGAATCGACCTTTCCGATTTGTTGATGCTTAGGCTACTCATCCTGGGTATAGGGATATTGTGAATCAGTCATGGTGGTCTAGTAATAGAGGGATTCATGGCAAGCTTTCAGAAGTACAGAAGAATTCACTAGTGTTTAACTCGATGGTATTTGGTAACATTTTTGTTAGGAAAGGTGAATTAGAGCAGCAGATTAATTATTTACAAAAACGTTTGGAAGTGGTGGATAGTATTTATTTGCGTCAGAAAGAACAACAATTACTTGATGATTATAATAATACTCTAGTGCAAGAAGAGCTCCTATGGTTCCAAAAGTCCAGAGAGCAGTGGGTAAGGTTTGGGGATAGGAATACAAGATTCTTTCATATTCAAACTCTTGCGCGAAGGAAGCATAATAAGATTCATGGCCTTTTTCTCAAGGATGGAGTGTGGAAAACTGATCCAGAGGTTCTGAGTCAAGAAGCAGAGTCTTTCTATTAAAGCTTATTCTGTCATTTGGATGATGTTGATTTGGGTTGCCTTGGTGATGTGCCTCTTCCTTCTCTGAATGAGGAAGCTTGCATAATCTTACGGCACCAGTTACTATGGAGGAAGTCAGAACAACTGTTTTTCACATGAACTCTTTTAAAGCTTCGGGTCCTGATGGGTTTCAAGCTTTCTTCTTCAAAGAATATTGCGAGATCATTGATCTTGATGTTTGGAAGATGGTTAAGTAGGAATTCTCTGGTGTTACTCTTGATCCGAGAATGTTGGAGACTTTACTGGTTCTTATTCCAAAGGTTGAATCACTAGTATCTATGAAAGATTTCAGGCCGATTAGTCTCTGCAATGTAGTTTACAAGATCATCACAAAGGTCCTTGTTAATAGGCTTCGTCCTCATCTTGCGGAGATTGTTGGCCCGCTTCAAGGTGGATTTATTCCGGGACGAGGAACTCCTGACAACATCATTATTGCTCAAGAAGTTCTCCACTTTATGAAGAAGACTAAATCAAAGAAAGGCACACTGGCCTTTAAGATTGATCTGGAGAAAGATTATGACAGAGTTGACTGGAGGTTTTTAGCTCATACCCTTAAGAGCTTTGGTTTTCCTATTCCTACAATTAATTTGATTATGAATTGTGTCACTGCTTCTTCCTTATCTATTCTTTGGAATGAGAATCGTCTAAATGGCTTTACTCCTAGTCGAGGTCTTAGACAAGGAGACCATATGTCATCCTATCTTTTTGTGTTGTGTATGGAGCGATTGGCATGCTTTATTAGTCATTAGGTTGATTTGGGCTTGTGGGAGCCGGTTGCTATTTCTAGAGGGGGACCAAGAATATCCCACTTAATGTTTGCGGATGACTTGCTTCTATTCTGTAAAGCTACAAAGAGACAAGTGCAAAATGTGATGTTGGTTTTAGAGACATTTTGCAAAGCATCTGGGATGAAGATTAATGTGAAGAAGTCTAAAGCGCTTTGCTCCAAGAATGTCTCTGCAACAAGGAAAGAGGTTTTCACTGGGGTATCCTCTATCAGATTTGTCCAAGACTTGGGCAGGTATCTTGGAGTTACCCTTAGCCATTCTAGGGTGACTCGTCCAGCTTTCAATGGTGTCCTTGATAAGATTCGGAGTAGGCTAGCAAGCTGAAAAGGGAATTTACTCAATCGGGCTGGTAGACTCTGCTTGGTTAATTCTGTTGCAGCCGCTATTCCCACGTACCAGATGCAGGTCTCTATTTTTCCCAAAGGAATCATTAGTAAATTGGAGTCTATGATGAGGAATTTTCTTTGGAAAGGACAAGTTGATGGAAGATGATTGAATCTTGTTAGTTGGAAGGTACTGGTTACTCCAAAAAAATATGGAGGTTTGGGGATTAGAAATCCTTATTGTGTAAATATTGCTCTTCTTGGGAAGCTAGTTTGGACTTTTTTCCAGCAGCCAAACAAGCTATGGGTCCAATTGTTGGATGCCAAATACCGATCATCTCTATATGACTGTTTTAGTTATCCTAAGAACAAGGACTCTCCCATTTGGAGGTGTCTTTGCAAAGCTTGGGAAGTGTTGAAGGATGAGTTTGCTTGGTGTATTGGAGATTTGAACCAGAATTTTTGGTTTTCTAGCTGGAGGAGAGAAGGACGGTTATCTAATGAGATGGATTATGTTCACATTTCTGATTCGAATATCCGGATACAGGATATTTGGTCGGTTGGTAGGTGGCATTTGGATACTCTTTATTCTCCTTTATCTCAAAATCTGAAAGGTAATATTCTCTCTTACAATCCAGATGAACAAGCAGGTCCAGAAGTGGGTTGGTATTGGTGTGGGTCTGCTACCAAAGTCTATGACTCACGCAATGGTTACTTGTGGTTGTGTAAGAAGCTATTTGGTTGGGAGGAGCGGGAGAATTGGCTTTGGCTTTGGCGTCAACTTGTTTCGGAAAAGCATAAGTTTTTGGCTTGGTTGTGTCTTAAGGAGGCTCTTCTTACTGCAAGTTTTCGCTTTAGAAGAGGGATGTCGTCATCGGATAGTTGTCCAAGATGTCTTTCTAGCCAAGAATCGGTTTTACATTGTATTCGGGATTGTCCAAAAGCTCAGCTTGTCTGGCATAGGTTGGATATTTCTTGTCATCCTTTGGATTTGAAGAACTGGTTCTTGTATCATAGCAGAGAGCATCCGTTCAAGTTCTTTTCGGGACTTTGGTGGATATGGCGAGTAAGGAATAATGACATCTTTAATCCTCATGAAACTTGGCCTCCGGAAAAAGTGATTTGTCTGGCATTAACTTCAGAAAAGGATCTTAGGAATATTTTTGAATTACAACGTATGTCCCTTCCCTCTACTCTAAATGGTTTTTGGAATCTCCCATCCATTGGTACTTTTAAGATTAATTGTGATGCTAGTTATTTTGATTTGGGTGATAGTGTTGGTTTTGCTTGTGTTATTAGAGATTGTAATGGGAGTTGGCATAGGGGGTGTTTGGGAATGATTGAGGGTAATAGTATTCTTCAAGGAGAATTGTTTGCCATTTGGAGAGGATATTTCTTAGCTTGGGATGTGGGTCAACGAGATGTTATTTGTGAGACAGATTGTGTAGAAGCATTTAATCTTGTTACTCAAGATGGTTTTGGGTTTATTGATCTATTGGTGCTCAAAATAAGAGATATCATGCATTGGAATTGGCGTGTTGACTTTCGTTTGATTATGCGAGATGCAAACACGGTGGCAGATACTATGACAAAGATGGCGATAAAGTTACAACTTTCACATGTGGAGCTTCTTTCACCTTGGAAGGAGTTTAAGAGTAGTCTTAAACGGGACTGTCCCTCTATTTAAGCAGTTCCTTGTTTTGTTTGTTCTGTTTTTCTTTGTTTAATTTATTTCAGTCACCAAAAAAAAAATAAAAAAATGAAAGATATAGAGTATAATAACGAATAATAATGTCTTATAGTTTATAAAAAAAATTCCAAGAATATAAAAAATGTATTATAGGAGAAAAATAATTGTACCGAATAAAAGAACAATTAGTAAAAATAATTTTTTATAGCATATATGACTTTTACAGTGAATAAATTATGAAATACAGAAATAGATGAAATAAAAAAGAAATGAATGAAATTATATTTTTTTAATAAATTAAAAAAATATTCACAACAATATAATTAATAGTGAACATATAGCTATTAAACAATGAATTGTAAGAAAATATTAATAAAAATATTAGATTTGATATTAAAAAAATACACAATGAATAAAAATATGAAATTTAAAAATAAAAATATTTAAGATCAACCAAGAAAATGAAAAACAATTTACAGGAAAGACCCGCATAGAAGATAGGCGTATACCTATGTACATAGCATCTGGTAAGGACGTTATGTACCACAACTATCATATTTCACAAATTCCCTAAGAGAAGATATGAAACCTTTTCTCTGGGAAGAATAGCCTACTTTCGTAGCAAAGGGTTGAGACTTTCCTCTGAACACGTAACCCGAGTAGTGGCTTCTTTCTTTGCTTTGTTCGTAACGAAGGAGAGATAGAATGGAGTTCTTCACGAAGTTCACCCGCAATCGAGTTTTCGGTCTTACCTAGCGTAAAAGAGAATCGAATCCCTTGAGTTAACCGTTGGAGAGGAATCAGAAATGGAATATTAGAAATAAAAATATTTAAGATCAACCAAGAAAATGAAAAACAATTTTGGTAAATAATGACTCAAATATTACCATGATAATAAATTGAAATAAATAACATATATTTAAATTAATTAAATTAAATAATTAATATAATAAATTAATTATAATTATTTAGTTTAACAAAGCAAGTTAAATAAACAAAAATATCTTATTAACATGTCATGTAAAAATTATACACTTTTAAAAACTATTAATCAAAATACATAAGAAAGTTAATGCAAATTAAAACAAAATAAATTTATATATTTAAGTAAAATTAAATAATTAATATAATTGATTAGTTATAGTTAATGTGATTAAATAAAATATTAAATAATTTTATATTTATCTTAATCAAATCAAATAAATGATTAATTATAACATTTCAAAATCCATTAATAAAAAATACATAGGACTAAGAATTAACACAAATTAAAACAAAATTAATTTATTTATTTCAGTCAAATCAAATAATTAATATAATTGATTATTGTAGTTAATGTGTCCAAATAAAATATTAAATAATTTGATATTTATTTTAATCAAATCAAATAAATAAATAATTAATTATAACACTTTTGAAAAATTATTAATCAAAAGAAATAAGTCGTAAAGGTTAATGAAAATTAAAACAAAATCAATTTATTTATTCTAGTCAAATGAAATAATTAATATAATTGATTAATTATAGTTAATGTGGTCAAACAAATAATTAAATAATTTGATATTTATCTCAATCAAATCAAACAAATAATTAATTATAACACTTGTAAAAACTATTTATCAAAATACATAATACGAAAAGTTAATGCAAATTAAAACAAAATTAATTCATTTATTTTAGTCAAATCAAATAATTAATATAATTATTTAGTTATAGTTAATGTGGTCTAATAAAATATCAAATAATTTTATATTTATCTCAATCAATTCAAATAGATATTAAGTATAACACTTTTAAAAATTATTAATTAAAATATATAAGACAAAAAATTGATACAAATTAAAATAAAATCAATTCATTTATTTCAATCAAATCAAATAGTTAATGTAATTAATTAGTCATAATTATGTAATCAAATAAAATAAATAATTTAATATTTATCTTAATTAAATCAAATAAATGATTGATTAATTAATACATTTAAATGAATTAAATAAAATAAATTAAAAAATACATTAAAAAATATACCACTTTAGCTAGTTAAAATCTGATTTTAATAATATATAATAGATTTTACACAAATTCTTCCAATAAATATTTTTTTTCTTTCATTCAATAAAGAATAAAGAATAAACAAGTGGTTGTTCTGCTCATAATTTTCAAAATTGAACCAACATTAAATCAATCAGATTACTCAGTTATTAGGTTAATTATAAATCATAATTAAACAATTATACAAAATTTTATTTTATCATTATTATAATAAATATCTTTCTTTAGTTTAATTTTTATATAGGAGTATGAAATTAACTATTGTTTTCAAATTTTAATAATTTATTAATTACTTTATACTCATTATACATTCAAGTATTTATTGAAAAGAGAATAACGATTATAATTATAAAAATAGAAAACATATTATAATTACTAAAATATTATTTTTTGTAGATATAATTTAGTTTAATAATTTATATAATATATTTAATAAAAAACATGTACAACACTTAACAACTTAAGTGCAACACTCTACCACACAGAGTCTTATACAAAGTCATAAAACTGAGGTGGTGAGATATTACGACCTCTAAAAATAAAAATATACATACAAAATAGTTAAAAAGTTTTATATCTAGGAACCTTTGAAAAAAAATTTAAAACAGAAGTCGTAACACTCATGTAAACGAAAACTTGCGTGCAAAGAAGCGTAAGATACATATATAGGAATAATAAAAAGGGAGTGTTAAAGATACAATTAACAAAGTTTTCAACTCGGTTTGCAAAGATAAACCGGCCAAAGCATATATATATATATATATATATATATATATAAGAGAATCCCAAAATGACCCAAAGCAGAAAAGATAGTCTATTTCTCCGAGTCAACCTCTAAGAGGGACAATCATAAAATACAGGGTGGAGAATCTACATACATATATAAATATAAACAAAATACGTCCCTAAGTCCCAAGAGTTCTTCGCTTTATCAGACTCTCTAAAATACATAGTGGTGCTTCTCAACCTGCATCTGAAAAATACAGAATATGTATGGGATGAGAATCGGGGGTTCTCAGTATGGTTAAAGTGCCCACATATATAATAAATAAGGTCTCGAAAAAGCCAGAGGGAATCTTAGAACTTCGATACTCAGATTATAAAACCTAAAGGAAAAAACTGAACCATAAATTTGGTTATAACTCCCTAAGGTACCCAAGTCAAAGTATAACCCTAACTCTGCAGTTTACCTTCTGTCTCCTTTAACTCTAACCGTTGGTTTCACTTTCAAATAACATAATATTCTATATATTTTATCGCTCACTACTAAATCATTGTTAAACAACCCTTACCACTGACCTAACTAGTCACGGCCTATGGCCCAAATCAAACCAGCTCGGCCTCTGGCCCAAATAAACTCAACCCGATTTCTGGCCCATTTCAAATCAAATCAACATTATCACCTGTCCACCACTAAGGTACTCAAAACAGAAAGACAATCACAAACACAAGCAAATAAAAGGCAAACACATTTAAAGAACAATTACAACAAGTATCACAGTTATCAGTTAAACAAAATTTATCAGATAGGCAAACCAAAATAATTATGCACACCCAAACAAAGCAAACAAATACAACATGATGCATGCCTGTCCTACTGGCCGTGAGCTCACGTGTCGGTTAAATTGCCAGAACCCGACACATCCGGTAGCTAACCTGGACATTTGTCTCTAGGTTGCGCATCTCTAGGAGGATCATAAACGAAGGAAAGTGCCTTTCCACATCGAAGGAGTGTGCCTTTCCACCTTCTCCTGGAGGATATACGAAGGAGAGTGCCTTTCCACTTTCCCCCATATCCCCATCACGACAAGAGAGGGAACTTCCGTCCTCAACTTGGCATCCGAATACATTTTCAAGTTAACGAGCAAGCGGGATCGCACCCAAACCTTTCCCTCTCGTCCATTCCGACCACACACGCATCTTGACCATTCCGGCCACACACAGTCATCCCTAATATCATCATTAACATCTCAATTCAGTTACTCTAGACCATCCTTCACTTTTTGTACTAATATTCTGAAGGGCATAACTCTTTCGTTTTAAAATATTTTTCATCCGTTCTTCGAATGGCGTAAACTTCACGAACCCAATTTTCATATAAACTAAGTTTGAAACAATTTGAGGATTCGAAAGCCGAGTTATGGCTCGCCAAAGTTCGGACAAAAATCAGTTTTTCACAAAGTTCTTAAACTTCTACTTTCACCAAAAATCAAACTCAATATTAACTTTCTATACACATAAACAATACCACAACATACTATTTCAGCATAACAACCCCACATTCTACCAAATCAATCATACCTCAATTAATCACACTTATCCCAATTAATCTCAATTATACACACAATTCTCAATTTATCAATATTCATATACTTTTGTTCATTTTTCTCATTCATCACCATCAAAATCACCATTCATCAACCTAGTTCACCAACCACAACCACATTCACATCATGATTCATTAAATCTAATCAAGCATCATCAATTCTACATACATTGTCAACTAAATCACTAAACATGCTCCAAACTTGTAATTCAACTTATTCTAGGTCGTCTAGCCTAAGTTTTCACAAGACATTATATATTAAATACAAGAAACCAAAATCATACCTTGACCGATTTTTCAATAACCCGGAACACCTCAAGAGTTTTCGAACCACAAGCTCCACAACTCCAGCCCCCTCACCAATGATACCCAACCTCCAAAGCTAATCCTCTAGCTTCCAATTTCTGAAATTAACTCCAACCGATAACCAATTTCAATCTAACATCACAATTATCACTATAATCAATATAGAGTTTACTAAATCAACATATCACAAAGGGTTGGAGGGTTCTTACCTTGTCCGTAGCTTAAGTGAGTCAAACCCAATAAAAACCCGCAAGCTACATCGAACCTAAACACCGAAATCATACAAATTCAACATGCATTCATATTGAATTTCAAAACTAAAGTGGGAAGATCTGGGTGTACTAGATTGAATTTCTTACCAAATTAGTTAGTGAGCTTTGTAGAGAATTTTGAGACTAACGCGTGGCCGCTAACAGCTCATCAATCGGAGGATTTGAAGTTGAATTGAAATTGAAACCTAGGTTTTTTCTCCTTCCCTTACCTTGCATGACTTCAGCGTTCTTGGCTGAAGGGAAGAAGAGAACTGGCTCTTCTTATATGTGTTTGGGCTGATGGGTTAGGCCTTGGGCCCATTTGGGCCCAGTTCAACCGGTTCGGCCCGTTCGGCCCAATCTTGGGCCAAATTCTTTAAAATTAGTGTCAAAATTGTTGTTTTAATTAGTTCTAACTCATTAAATCATAAAATTTTATTTTTTAATTTATTTGATTAATAATTAATTTATTAACTAATTATTCACCAATTACTCGGGGATTACATTCTACGCCTCTAACAGAAATTTTCGTCCTCGAAAATTTGCTCTCAATTTTCCATATACGCTTCCTCAAATTCAACCAACTCCTTACCATTCATTTTTCCCTTCACTAACATTAATTTAATACCCTATTCCCAATTCAAGCCTCAGCTAAACCTGTCTGTTTCATTCTTAGTTTCGTCTAACTCTTTCTCGATGACTACAAACTTCCTTACCCTTCAAGAGTTCCATCTAATTCAAGTTAATTTCTAATCCTTCTCAACTATCTCAAATACTAATCAATTCTTCGATCCCTTAATCGGAGTCAATCCCATAATAACCTAAACCACACACTCACACTTTCCATCTTTGACCTTATGACAGCCCTCGAAATCATTCCATAGCCTCAGTCTCGTTTCTACTATTCTAAACCATTAAGGACTTAATCACTCGTCTATTATGTCAGAACACTCCTTGAATCTCTTTACCTCTCTAACTAAGTGCTATTGACGTTTTCCCCAGCTGCACGAGTTCTAATCCTTTGGTTTCTTTCATCACCAGGTCCATCACCGCCTCTATCACTGTTTCATTATTGTCTCATCATGTCAGTAGTTATCTGTGCAGCTGCCCTATTGTCAAATGTATCACCTCACTCGCGCCCACGAGACGCTATTTGGGTCTTGTCCACACTGAACAATTGATATTAAGGTGATCAATCTTAATATCTAAAGTCTAGAGCTTCGAATCTCCAATGGTAATGCTCATGAACATTTATGCTATATATGTCAGGCGGACATCCTAAATAGAATGTACACACAGCCAGAGTATACTCAGAAGTATAGTTAGTCCATTCCCCAGGCTCTGCAATAACGAACTGCTCTAACACCATAATGTAACACCCTACCACACAGAGTCTTCTGCTTAAGTCATAAAACTGATGTGGTGAGGTATTATGACCTCTAAAAATAAAAATATACATACAAAATAGTTGAAAAAGTTTTATATCTAGGAGCCTTTGAAGGAAAATTTAAAACAAAAGTCGTAACACTCATGTAAACGAAAACTTGCGTGCGAAGAACTGTAAGATACATATATAGGAATAATAAAAAGGGAGTGTTAAAGATACAATTAACAAGGTTTCCAACTCGGTTCACAAAGATAAACTGGGCAAAGCATATAAGTATATATATACATATATTTAAGAGAATCCTAAAATGACCCAAAGCAGAAAAGACAGCCTATTTCTCCGAGTTAACCTCTAAGAGGGACAATCATAAAATACAATGTGGAGAATCTATATACATATATAAATATAAACAAAATACATCCTTGAGTCCCAAGAGTTCTTCGCTTCATCAGAGTCTCCAGAATACAGAGTGGTGCTTCTCAACCTGCATCTAAAAAATACGGAATATGTATGGGATGAGAACCGGGGGTTCTCAATATGGTTAAGGTTCCCACATATATAATAAATAAGGTCCCAAAAAAGCCAGAGGAAATCCTAGAACTTTGATACTCAGATTATAAAACCTAAAGGAACAAACGGAACCATAAATTTGGTTATAACTCCCTAAGGTACCCAAATCAAAGTATAACCCTAACTCTGCAGTTTACCTTCTGTCTCCTTTAACTCTAACCCTTGGTTTCTCTTTCAAATAACATAATATTCTATATATTTTACCGCTTACTATTAAATCATTGTTAAACAACCCTTACCACTGACCCAACCAGTCACGGTCTATGGCATAAATCAAACCAGCTCGGCCTCTGGCCCAAATAAACTCAACCCGACATCTGGCCCATTTCAAATCAAATCAACTTTATCACCTGTCCACCACCAAGGTACTCAAAATAGATAGACAATCACAAACACAAGCATATAAAAGGCAAACACATTTAAAGAACAATTACAGCAAGTATCACAGTTATTAGTTAAACAGAATTTATCAGATAGAAAAACCAAAACAATTATGCACACCCAAACAAAGCAAACAAATGCATCATGATGCATGCCTGTCCTACAGGCCGTGAGCTCACTTGTCGGTTAAACTGTCAGAACCCGAGAAGAATGTGGGAAAAATAATACGACGGAGAGTGCCTTTGCACTTTCCCCCATCCCCATCACGACAAGAGAGGGAACTTTCGTCCTCAACTTGCCATCCGAATACATTTTCAAGTTAACGAGCAAGCGGGATCGCACCCAAACCTTGCCCTCTCGACCATTCCGGCCACACACAGTCATCCCTAATCTCATCATTAACATCTCAATTCAGTTACTCTAGACCATCCTTCACTTTTTGCACTAAACTTCTGAAGGGCATAACTCTTTCGTTTTAAAATATTTTTCATCCGTTCTTTAAACGGCGTAAACTTCACGGACCCAATTTTCATATAAAATAAATTTGAAACAATTTGAAGATCTGGAAGCCGAGTTATGGCTCGCCGAAGTTTGGACAAAAATTAGTTTTTCACAAAGTTCTTAAACCTCTACTTTCACCAAAAATCAAACTCAATATTAACTTTCTATACATATAAACAACACCACAACATACAATTTCAGCTTCACAACCCCACATTCTACCAAATCAATCATATCTCAATTAATCACACTTATCCCAATTAATCTCAATTATACACACAATTCTCAATTTATCAATATTCATATACTCTTGTTCATTTTTCTCATTCATCACCATCAAAATCACCATTCATCAACCTAGTTCGCCAACCACAACCACATTCACATCGTAATTCAGTAAATCTAATCAAGCATCATCAATTCTACATACATTGTCAACTAAATCACTAAACATGCTCCAAACTCGTAATCCAACTTATCCTAGGTCGTCTAGCCTAAGTTTTTTACAAGACATTATATATTAAATATGAGAAACCAAAACCATACCTTAGCCTATTTTGGTTTGGGCTGATGGGTTGGCCTTGGGCCTATTTTGGGCCCAATTTGGCCCGTTCGATTCAATCTTGGGCCAAATTCTTTAAAATTAGTGTCAAAATTCTTGTTTTAATTAGTTCTACCTCACTAAATCATAAAATTTTATTTTTTAATTTATTTGATTAGTAATTAATTTATTAACTAATTATTCACCAATTACTCGAGGTTTACATTAAGCGTGTCGTAATCCAATTTGACCTATCTAGTTGAAATCGGATTTGACCAATTTTATCAAATTTGACTTTTTTAACTGTTGTTTAATTTGACAAAATTTGACCAAACTGATTGCTTAGCCGATTCAAAAGATTATCTAATTAGTTTAGGGATCAGGTGATCAGATTTTTAGTTTGACCGACCGGGTCAAACAAATTTAAAAACTATGGTTATGGAACCTTCCTTTTTTTTTATAGATCAATTTTAAAGACAAAAATATTTTAGGTAAGACAATAGAAAATTAATTTAAAATAATCTAAAATTATTTTATTTTATATTTTTTAATTATTGTATAGCTTATTATACATTTTTTTAATTATCATTGGAATAATTAAGTATATTAAATAAAATAATAAATGTAGTCACAAAAAAATATAATAATAAATATGTAATTTGTAACACTCTTACTATTAGAATGTTACGCTTTCGACTGTGCTACTCTGATAATGAGAATATTACGACGACTCTTATATATTTAATAATAGAATAGGAGTCTTTGACTCGAAACCGTATCGCTGTTTTCTTTGAAAAATCAAAAGTGTAAGAACCGAAAATAATTAACCGATTAATTAACGTAAAATAATAAAAAATTAATAGCCCAAAATAGGTTCCAAAAGTTTAGAATATTAATTAGAAAATATAAATATGATATTTGGACTTAGTAGATTTTTTGAGTTGAAAAATGTAATTTTCTTCGAAAAATTGTGTAAAAATGTGTTCCAGTAAATTAACCGGTAATACCGGCTTAAGTCTGTCCGATACTATGCGAGAATGATAAAAACAATAGAAAAAGTTAGGAAATAAATTAAAGGTTTGGCCTAAAGTTGGGCCAAATGGACAAAAAATACTAACAGGTTGGACCGGGCCCTAGTTGGGGCCAAGTCCAACATATAAATACACTTAAAATGAACACATTCAGCTCATAACTTACACCTACACTAAACCTAGCAGTTGCAAGAGAAGAGAGGAAGAGGAGAGAAAAACACTATTCATCCTCCACTTCTGGTGGTCATAACTCGATCTACGGTGCTCCGATTCGCATGTCATCAGCGGCTACGTGAAGCTCTCACGAGCCGTTAGTTCTATTTAACTTGTGTAGGTAAGATTTTGAAATTTTCTCTCCTTTCTGCAGCCCTAAGAAATTCGAAAATTTAGGTTTTGGTTTTGAGTGAATTTTTGTGTTTTGATTGATTAGGTGGTATTTAAGGTTGGGTTATTGGTGGTTTGTGCCCCAAACATTATGGGAAAAGGTAAGAAAACTCTTTGCCTTGTGAAATTTTGATTTTGGTAACTCTAGGTTGATTTGTGGTAATTGGTATGGTTTTAGTTGAGTTCTTGCAATTGTTGGAATTGATTTGGAGTTTTCAAGGTGAGGTTGGTGATTTGTTGGTGATTGAAAGCTTGGTTTGGACTCAATTTGGGTATTGTGCATATTGGGAATCGGCTAAGGTATGGTTTCAGTTTTTTCTATGTAAAATGTAATATTTTTGGACACTTAGGGTGTGTTTGACAAACGCGTTAGAGAAGAGAGAAGTACGTTTGAATCTCTTGAACTCTTCATTTGTATGTTTGGTAGCTTTTTATTATCTGAATGTAGAAGTGATTCTACTCTTCAACCTATGTTTATCAGAAGCTACAAGTTCTTGCTTTTCCGTTCAATTTTTCACGTCGGATTGAAAATTTTTTTATATACCAATTGTGTCCATCATTATTCATATATTTGTTATTTGTTTTATAATACTTTTTCTCCAATACTCTCCCATGCATATTATTATTTTTTATAAAATTCTTATTATTTTTTATTTATATGAATTTTTTAACTGTTATTATTATTTTTTTGTATAGAATATTTTTTTGCTTTGTATTATGATTCTATTAATTCTATTAGAGTAAAGAATACTGAGATTATTAAAAAAAATTAAAATTTATTTAGATATCTAACATAAAATTATAAGATAACATAAAATAATTATTTAAATTTTATGTCCCTTTTGTAATTTTTCATCTAAAAGTGATTTTAAATAATGTAATCCAAACAATATTTAGTTTACTATAATCCATTTTGAATGAGAATTACCAAACATAAATCACGTTAATACCAACTCACTTTTAATCAAAGTTAATTTTGCAAACTTAATTTTATACAAATCTCTGTTTACAAACCATAATCCAAACACGCACTTAGGCTAGTAGACCTTAGGATAGGATTGAATTGGTTGTTATAATTTGTTGATGTATGATAATTTTGATGATTGTGATTACTTCGGTGAATGATGATGTTGATATATGATGTGGGATTGGATAATGAAGATTTTGAGGATTGTAAATGAATGATGAGGTTTGTTGATGTTGATATTGACAGAGGATGGTGGAATGATATTTTGTGATGTAAATTGTTGAAAAAGTGAGTTTACAAGTAGGATTTGGTGTATGGAATAGATGATTTTATGTGTTGCTAAGTTATGGAATAATGAAAAGGTATATGAATATGATTTAGGTACATTAGGACTATTTTGAATGTGGAATACGTGATTTTGGATTGAGAGTTTGGTAAAATTGAGGTTTAAAGGTTTTTGGTGAAAATGGATTTTGACAAACTTTGACAGATTATATCTTGAGCTACAGTTTTTGAAATTGATTGAAATTTGTATCAAATTAAAGATAATTCAAAGAGCTTTAAAACGGTATATATTTTATACAAATTGGAATTTTGTAGAAAAAGATATGATCGTTAGAAGTTGATGTCAAAAATCTGATTTCTGTAATGTTGCAGAAATTGTGAGTTCTGGTTTGTGCGCGCATGCACACTATTGTGCACGTGCTTTGAGCAGGGGCCATGTTTTGACTTGTGCGTACGCACACCGTGTAAATTTTTAAAAACGTGCGTACGCACACACTAGTGCGCACGCACACACAGGGAGATGCCTACTGTTGAGAGCGATCGCACACTCTGGTGCCCACACACACCTTGTGAAATTTGCAAGTTGTGCGTACGCACAACATCGTGCGCACGCACACGCTGGAAAGTGCCTTCTGTTGAGGGTGTTTGCACGTATCCATGCGTGCACTCAAAATGGAAAGTTTTACCTTCTGTTCATACGCACACTTCTATGCGTACGCACGCTGCCCTGATTCTCAATGAAAACCTTGTTTTTAACCATTTTATCTTTCCGGCAAGCTTGTGAACTTCCGTAAAGCTTATATAGGGTGTTTTAACTTGTTTTTAGGCATCATAAGTAAGTTAACTAGATAGTTTCAGGTAAAAAGTTTAGAAGATGGAGCCTTAGGATTTTGGAGTACTGAGGGTGGATTAGTTGAGTGAAGTGATAGAGTACTGTAAAGACGATTGGTATGATGAAATTGTGGAGTTAAGGATTTGATGATGCTTGAGACGGGTCTAGGGCTCGGAGTGGAATGATGGCCTTACTGAAAATGATTTTTTGAAAATCACTGAAATATTGTTTTATACTGGTATTGTTGAGACGCTATGTGCCTGGCAGGGACGACAGGTTAATCCTGTCTGTCGAGGTCGGCGGCGGCATAAGGACAGTGGTTAGTCTCGCTTACGTTGAGATGTGAGGTCTGTGGCGGAGTATCCCACTCGCATCCTTTCGGAATCACAAGAGTGTGTGCAGGTACTATATCCCTGGACCGTATACCGAGCACGATATCCATAGGGGTTCCCATTTTATTCGTGATCGAAAGGCAACATCCCGGGGAGATGTGTCGGGTTGGCAGTTGAACCGACAATGTGATATCACAACCAATAGGGAAGGCATTCATCATGTGCATCTTCTATATGGTTGCTTGCTTTGTTTACTTGCATAGTATGCCTATTTGTATAACATGCTTAAGTGCTTCTTGATTTACCTGCTATACTTGAAAATTACTTGTGCTTTACTTGTATGAATTACTTGTGTTTTCTACTAGAATTGAGGAGGATTGGTAGGCAGTGACGATGGGATCGCATGGCGGTTAGACTGGTGAAGGCTGTGGGACAGTGGTGTGAATGTTATTCTAGAAATTCCTTAGGATAGAATACCCCTATTTCTTTATGGTTTTAAAGTTATGGTTTTAGATTTATTTATGCTTTAAGTTTGAATCTTATACTTGATGTGAAGTTCTAGAATTGCCTTTGGCGTTCCGGAGTCTTACATCTTACATTACTGGACACTGTTACCATACTGAGAAGCTCCGGTTCTCATACCATATTCTGTTGTTATTTTTCAGATGCAGGTCGTAACCCACCTCGGTGAGTTGCGGGATGGTGACAGAGCGGAGGACCTTGATTTTCTACTCGGAGTCTTTTGATTATTTTTATTTAGTACTCTCACTGTTTTTTATTTTATTTGCCATAGAGGCTTACTTTGAGAGATATGTTGTATACTGTTTTAGCTTTCAAAATTATGTATGTCTGTATATAACTAGTCGGCCTAAACTCCGCGGGCTGTGGCTAGTATCTTATGATTATTATATTCTTATATCTACTTATGTCTTGTTATCTTGTATCTATACCTTGTATTTTTATGCTTGTAGCTTCGTGTGAACAATTGCGCTTTTGAAACTTTGTTTTTGAGCTTATTCCTTTATCAGGCTTCTAGAATTACTCTCTCTCTCTCTCTCTCTCTCTCTCTCTCTCTCTCTCTCTCTCTATATATATATATATATATATATATATATATATATTATTGTACATGCCTTAGAAGTGTCAAACCTTTAATTATCCTTTACTTTACGGCATGAGGTAAGGCTTAGGGTGTTACAGAAAGATATATTTTTTTTAATCAAACATGTATATATATAACCAAATTCAATATATATAATACAAGCATACATATCATTACAACTTCTATCCCTCTTACAAATATATAATAATTAGTGTTAAATCCGTGCGATGCACGGACTTACATTTTAATTTGACACGGTAAATCAAAAATAATATTTTATAATAATAAATTTCTCAAGTTTAGTATAACATTATCATCGTCATTATATAATAAACGTACTTAATATGTTGTTTTATCTTTATTCAAAGTAAAATGCAAATAGAATAGTTTAAAGTCTATAATATTCTTGAGGCATAAGAAAAAAAACCTAAAAAAAAAGAACATATATAACTATAATAGTAGCATGTCAATTTTACACTAAACTTTATATTATAAGGCTAATGAAAATTTATCGACAACCTAGTATTTTACTAACCTCATTAGAAAAGCAATTGGCATATGATGTTATGCTCCATGTTACACATTTTATTTCAAATATGAAAGTATAGTTAATAAATTAGTTATATCTATTACAAATATTTGTACAAAAGTGTAAATCATAATATGTTACTAAAATGAAAATATTATTTTCTTATCTAAATATTATTAAAAACTTCGTTGAACATGACATTTATTGTTGATGAGTTTGAATTGCTATCTTCATCTAGAATTAGAATGTTCAGGCCATTGCGACTCTTAACTTTTGACAAAGCAACGTAAATTGTCCATAGGTGAACACTGATTTTGGCAAGTAAAGTCCTACATGTGATAATGATTTACCACAGTAAAATACTTTGATTTTTCAATGTTTTTCTCCTCATATATAGTATCTCGTCAGCCAATAATGTCTAAGTTGCATTTCAAATATGATTTGGTTTGTTAATACTATTAGATATCAATAGCTGCAATGAATTTTCTATCGTCGCACAGTAGTCCCATAAAATAAAAAGCATCTTAGAAGCTAAGATATATAATCCCATTAATTGTCCTAATAGACTCATGTTGTGCAACTTTTTTGAATAATTAACAAAATTCTCATATAGTAGACATCACATATACTCGGTAGAACATAGTTTGACCTCCCGATAAAATACTCTCTCTTGTGTGGATATCATTCCCTTTCTTCTCTATTATAAACAAATTGATTCGGAAACTCAGCATACGTTAAAGTTTGACCTGCTTTAAATTTTTTGTTGGCCTCCATCCATGCTAAAAATATCGTACCTTTTCCTTTCTCTTAATCCATTTTCTCAAGATTGTCATCGTCTTTAAAGATAATATTTTGCTTTTCAGATAAATAAAAGGTTAATCTCATCACTGAATATCATAAGACAAAGTTTTCCATGTAACACCCTAACTTTTAGCACCTCATGATCGTACTAAAAATCCAAGTGTCACCTACCTCTACTCTTTTAATTTCATACTATATTTATTTAATATTGAGCCTTTACAAATACAAACCGGAACCTTTAATTAAGAAAACAAAAATCCTTTATTTTAAACCACGAAACCACAAAAGTATATATATATATATATATATATATATATATATATATATATATATATATATATATATATATATATATATATATATATATATATATATATATATATATATATGGCATTAATACATAGACTTATTCCAATATTCTCAAAAACAAATCCTGCCCCTCTAAAAACTAAAAACAATAAACGACGAAGGAAAAATAAAATCTAACAGCTTAACTCATAAAAATTAACCTTCTATGCAAAGAAAATAGGGGGTAAGAACTGAGGAGTTCTTAGTAGGGTCGGAGTAGTTATTTAAGTCAGAATTATCACAGGTCAACTTAATTCACAGTCCAACACAAGGACCCAGAACAATAATCAGTCATAGAAGTTCAAATTAACAAGCAAAGAAAATCACAAACACACTCAAACAATCACAAACAATTTACAACACCGAACCAAATGCAAAATATGCAAACAAGGATAATGCATGCCTATTCCTATCGCAGATAATGAGCTCATCTGTCGGTTTCGATCCGCTCCTGACGTAACTCAGCAACCTTTGTCTGAGTTTGGTTTCCAATGTCATAATCTCTATAAGCAACCTCTGACTTATAGGTGCAACTCTCTTGAGCCGATGTATGCAAACATAACCTCTATAAGCAACCTTGGTCTTACAGGTGAGGCTCTCTCTGGCTAATGTATGTATCTAATACCTTAACTCGTAAAGATAACCTTCTATGCTCCTGTAACTCTGCCTTAAACCTTCGCACCTGTAACTGAAAGGGATAGAAATAGGGGCTAAGAACTGAGGAGTTCTTAGTAGGGTCGGAGTAGTTATTTAAGTTGGAATTATAACAGGTCAACTTAATTCATAGTCCAACATAAGGACCCAGAACAATAATCAGTCATAGAAGTTCAAATTAACAAGAAAAGAAAATCACAAATACACTCAAACAATCACAAACAATTTACAACACCGAACCAAATGCAAAATATGTAAACAAGGATGATGCATGCCTATTCCTATCGCAGGTAATGAGCTCATCTGTCGGTTTTGACCTGCTCCTGACGTAACTCAGCAACCTTTTTCTGAGTTTGGTTTCCAGTGTCATAATCTCTATAAGCAACCCCTGTCTTACAGGTGCAACTCTCTTGAGCCGATGTATGCAAACATAACCTCTGTAAGCAACCTTGCTCTTACAGGTGAGGCTTGTAACACCCGAACTTTTAGCACGTCATGATCGTACCACAAGTAAGGCATTACGGACCTGATTTCCTATATTATCTATTTAATATTGAGCCTTTACGTTGATATCGCGTTTCAGTTTATAAAAAAATACCAGAAAATTATTTTTAGTAATTAAAATCACATAATTATTAATAATAATAAATGCTATACAAATGAATTCGATATAAAATTTGAAGACAATACCTATCCCTTTGGGCAAAATAAAAGCTAAAGCAACAAGGACGAGGGAACTCTATAAAAACAACAGGTATCACAAGTAAGTCTACTAATCGTCTGCAGCTTCATACTGAATCTTCAAACCTATCACTGAAAAGGGTGGAAGATTTTGGGGTGAGAACAAACCACTAGTTCTCAGTAGGAAATAGGAATGCCGTAGAAGTGATAGAATAAAATGCAAATAACTAACTTTGTTCACTAAAACTTTTTTGTTAAACCTTTGAAAATACTTTTATTTTTACTTTATTAACTTATTACCTTCTTTAAACTTCCGAACTTAAACTAATCTCAATCACAACCTCAGTTCCCAATCACAGAGAAGCAATAGCACAAGAAACAGATCAACAAACAAACAAATTGCAATAAGACAACAAGTCAAGCAGCACAACCACATAGAAAATATAACAAGCAAAACAAGACCAAATGCAAATGTGAAATCAATATAATGCATGTCTAACCTAAGCAGGCCATGAGCTCATGTGTCGGTTGCCTACCCGCTCCCGATATTACCAGGGCACGTGTCCCAGATATGGCTTTCCAGATGCATACAGTGTGCTTATAAGTCGTACGGCTAGGCCGCATACAATGTGACTTTAAGTCGTACGGCTAGGCCGCATACAGTGTGACTTTCCAAATCAATAAGCGTACATCTGGAAAATAGTTCTCAGTGTGTGGACGTCCCCACTTTACATTTGGCACTAAGGCCCAAACAATGTCACATCTGCTCTCCTGTGGCAGTCATTTCATTAATTCATATATTCCTTTGATCTTTGTTCTCTGCTCTCCTGTGGCAGAGATTTCTTTAATTATCTTTCTTTCCTTTACTTTTCGTTCTTCCTCTTCTTTTCTTTCTTATCAAACCGAACTCAAAACATAACTTAAAACAAAATCCCTTCTCAAAAGATTGAGTTTAAAACATCATACTTTTCCTAATAAATCGGTTTAAAAACAAAATTCTTTTCGTAATAAATCGAAATCAAGTAATATTCTTAAATTAAATTTGCTTTTAAATAACACTTTAAATAAAGTCTTAGAGTTTTATAAAAATTTGGCAGCAATTCCTTTAAAATTCGGGTTTTGCCACCCTTCAAGGATCCCAACCTAACCACCTTTCAAACCCTTTTCAAAACATTTTCAAGTAACAAATCATTTTTAATATCCACACCGTTCAAAATATCAAATAGAATCAAATCATTTTCTTTAAAGCTAAGCCTCTTTCTATTTCAATAAAATTAGCCCGTTTCAAATCTTTTGCTTTTGAAATTAAAGGAAATTCATTTCTTCATTCAAACTTTACAAATCCCTCCGATCATATTCGTTTAACATTTAATATTAACCAAAATCACATTCTTGCGTATTTTTACCGGTCCTTCATCAGCACCTATTCATCATCATACTAATACCAAAATCAGTTACCATCCGCTTTCATAACCATAAATTCCAGCATCAAACACAGTCTCAATTCAAATCCAATTCATAAACTCAATTCACATTTTAATTTAACAAGCAACACCAAATTGATCAACACTCACAATTACAACCAATTCTCATCAATTAAGACACACAAAACATGTGTAAATTATTTGCAATTATTCAATAAGCTTTTTGGCATTCTTAAATTAAAAACTTGTAATTTTAAAAACGAAACTCCCTACCTCCGTATAAAATCAAAATCAACGAAAGCTCCGAAAAAACTTTCTGACCGAACTGCTGAAGAGAAAAGTGTCAGAAATCATTTGTGCCTCCTAGAACTCCAGTTGGCTGAATTCAAAAGGCAGGAGAGCTACGTCACCGTCACTTCTACCGGACAAAACTAACGCCAACATGTAGAAGAGGAGAATACGAATAATTTTTATTGAATTAAATTTTTTATTGGAGTTACGAATCTAAAAAAATCGAAGCCGAAAGATCAAAGGGAGTCATGGTTTCCTCCCTCACCCACGGTCTCTCTCTCGGCCTTTCTTTCTTCTTTTATTTGGGTTCATGTTCGCTGTTGAATGAAATAAAGTGAAGATAGTTAAGGCTAACGGTGATTTGTGGGTAAAAGATTCATTAGGTGTCAAGTTACACATATGCATATTCATGCAGCTAAGCCACGTTTCTTTCTTTTTCTTTTGCCTTTTGGTTTTCGGTAAAGTAAGAAAAGGAAATGGAATTATATGATGATTAAGGTGCATGTGTCCTTATATATACATATGCATATAAATATCTATGTTTAACTTCTTTTTTTTTTCTTTTGTTTCATTTAATGGCTTCAGCCATTCTTTCCTAATTTTCTTTCTTTTTATTTTAAACTTTAATAATAATAATAATAATTATTATTATTATTATTATTATAAAAATTAAATTAAATATTTTGTCTATTAAAATAGTTTTTAATAAATACTTTTAAACTAATAAAATAAGTTATAATTAAATTAAACTTTAATAATCATAAAATTCTATTTAATTATTTTTGCTAAAAATAATTTTCTTAAAAGCAAAACTCAACAAATATAATAACTCATAAATAGATAATTATTTAATTTTCGAAAATCTGGAGTCTTACAAGGCTCTCTCTGGCTAATGTATTGTATCGATACTCTGTCTTACAGGTGCGACCATCTCCTGAATCGGCCGATGTATCTCTGAAAAGTAAATCTCAGTCATCACACCTCACCAATTTATATTTTATTCTCAATGATATTTCAGCCCAAAAATCACCAAAACATCCCAACTGGCCGTTTATACATGGCTGACCTAAAATCTCAAGCAAACAACAATAATTCAACAATAATTCAATATAAAACTCAATCAAACTCAACAATAATCAATCAAATCAATATTTACTCATAAAATTCATATTTAATGATTATAAAGTTACCAAATCCTCCTTCTATATAGAAATTACAACAACGAAAACTCCGGAGAAACTTTCTGACTGAGTTGCTGAAGAAGAAAACGTTAGAAATCGTCTGTGTCTCCTAGAACTCTAATTGGCCGAACTCAAGAAAAATGGAGCTATTTCACCATCAACTTCTACTGAACAAAAGTAACGTCAACGTAAAGAGGAAGAAGATACGAACACTTTTATCGGATTAGATTTTTTATTGGAGTTACGGATCTCAAGAAATCGAACGCCGAAGGTTTGTGGAAGGTTTGTGGCCTGGCTTCCATGGAATTTTTCGTGCTCTCTCTCTTTTCCTTTCTTGGCTTCGGTCAAAATGAAGGGAAGGATGAGATTAATGTGATTATATGTGTTATAGGAGTATGTGTCACATTAAGAGACACATGTCATGTTCTTAAACTGCTGAGTCAACGATTTAAGTTATAAATATCTTAAAAGGATAACTATGAAAACTTGATATATTAAAACACAAGTAATAATATATATGACTTACTAATATAAATGACATTAGTAACATAATAATAAAAGATATACGATGAAGCATTAGCAAAGCTAAGTTCACCGAAAAGTACCAATATTTACTCATATCGGTGAATATCTAGCTCGATAATAAACTATTAACTAAATATTATTTTTAAATTAAAAATATCAATTACTCAAATTAATATATATATATATATAATTTTTATTATTTATAAATTACTAAAATTATAGTATTAATTTTATAAAATATTTCATCATAACAAAAATATATATCAGAATATAAATTTGATTGAATTCAAAAAATTATAAAATTAATTCAATTATTTATAATAAAATAATTTCTAAAAATAAAAAACTCCAATTTATAAAATAAATTATAACTTATTTATATTTATATTTTTAAAAGTGTGGTTCGTTGCATTCCACACAGTCTCCCGTGTAAATAAATACCCATAATCATAAAATTATTTGATTTTATAATACATTTTTTGAAGTATGTTTTATATTTTATACTTTTAATACTAACATACCAATAATAACATTTTAAATAAAAAGATAGAAAATATTTATTCACCGAAAATAATTTTTTGCTCAACAAATTAAAATCTTTCAAGCATAAAAAAATTTAATATTATCAAAATATTTATAACAAAATAAAGTTAAAATAACAATTTAAATAGAAAATACTAAAATAAATAAATTTGAATTCATAGAATAAAATCTTGAAACAAATCTAAATAAATAAATTTACATTAAAGTCAATATTAAAATTCCTAGATTTGATTTTACTCATCTAATATGTGGAAGTGTTTATATTAAAAAAAACTAATTATAACTTAAAAAATAATAACAACAAAAATTGTACCAAACTATATACATATATATTTTATATTTTAAAATTTAAAAATTAATAAATTTATAAAATTCTAAACACAATTTATAAATTATTTTTATTAAGAAAATAGTTATAATTTAAAAATTAATAATTAATTAATTAATTATTTTAATTTTATAAAAATAAAACGACGTAAAGTATTTTTTTAAAGTATGTTTATTTTTTATATTTTTAATATTAACATATCAATAACAATATTTTAAATAAAAAGATTGAAGAGATATTTATTTTCAGCAAAAATATTTTTTTTAACAAATTGAAATCCTTCAAGTACAAAAAAAAATTTAATATTATAAAATTTTTTATAACAAAATAAAGTTAAAATAACAATTTAAATATAAAATATTAAAACAAATAAATTCGAATATATAGAATAAAATCTTGAAACAAATCCAAATAAATAAATTTACAACGAAGTTAATATTAAAATGGGTAAAGTACTAAATTAGTCTCCTACGTTTCGGCATAATCCTATTTTAGTCCTTAAAGTTTAAAGTGTCCTATTTGAATTCAAAAAACTTTCATTTAGTTTCAATGTAGTCCCACCGTGAGGTCAAAGTTAAATAATTAACGAAATATCTTACATAACAATAGTATAAGAACAAGGTCAATAATCTGGAGAATAAATACAAGTTTCAGAGGCATAAAATTAATCGTGGATGCATCAATACTTTTATTTATCATTTTTTTATAATTTAAATAAAATATTTTCCATAAAACTAAGGAGAATGATAAATAAATGTATTGATGCATCGACAGTTAACCAGTTATTTAACTTTGACCTCACGATGGGACTAAATTGAAGCTAAATGAAACTTTTTTTGGATTCAAATAGGACACTTTAAACCTTAAGGACTAAAACAGGATTATGCCTAAATGTAAGGGGACCAATTTAGTACTTTACTCTATTAAAATCCATAGATTTTATTTTACTCATCTATTATGTGTAAGTGTTTATATTTAAAAAATAATAATTGATTATCCATCGTCAACTTCTCTTAGTAAATTCATGAATCGAGACACAAGGTCCTCTTAACCGAGGCATGTATTTTTTGATTTTTTTTAATTTTAATTTATGAGCAAATATGTTAAAATTAAAAAATAATAACTTAAACAAATAATAATAATTTATAATTTAAAAAAAGTAATCCGTAAATAACTTAAAATTTAAAAAAATAACAAACTAAGCAAATTTAAAAAATAACAATATAAGTAAAACACCTTAAACAAATAACTTAAATTTAAAAGGTAACAACTTCTTTTAAATTCAATATCTCTTATTGTTTTGTTTTAAAAGGACGTTTTATTTCCATTTTCAATTTTAAACTCTTATTATTTTGTTTTTGAACTTGTTTCTTACTACTACTTCATTCTTATTATTTTGTTATTACTTTGAAATTGTTGATTTCATTATTAAACAACCGTCTTAATTTTAAAATAATTTATAAATAATTTATAAATAACTTTGTTTAAATTAGTTCAATAATATTAAGATTTAAATATCTAACTACCTTGCTAAATAAACTTGAAAACTAAATCCTTATTGATATCTAACAACCTAACCAAATAATTTATTAATTTTTTTAAATTAGTTTAATAATATTAAGATTTAAATATCTAACTACTTTGCTAATAAACTCAAAAACTAAATCTTTATTATTATCTAACAATCTAACCAAATAATCTATTAATTTATAAATAAAATTACAAAAAATTTTAATAACGACATTTAAGCAAATAATTTTAAAATTCAATATATTAGTGCCATGTCAGCAAAAAGTCTTCATATTTGTATTCGGTTTAGAGAAAAGATTTTTTTAAATTTAAAAAGTAACAACTTAAACAAATAATAAATTATAATTTATAAATAATATTTTAAAAATTTTTAGTAATGACACCTAAAAAAATTATTAGTTCAATAATATTAAAAACTAAATACCCAACAACCTAAAAAAGCATATTCAAAAATTCAAAAGGTAACAACTTCATATATATATATATATATATATATCAGACTTCGTACACAAGTAACTTATAAATAATATAAGCATATATATCATTACAACTCCTATCCCTTTTACAAATATATAATAATAAAGACGAGAAAAAATTATAATATATATACAATAATATACAACACTATCAGATACGTAGAAGGAATTCCTTAAATTCTTTATCCGTCTTGAAAAAGAAAATCTATAGGGAGTGAGAATATTTTTCTCGCAGGTTCTCAGTAGAAGGTTTTTAAGAATTGTTATAAGAGAATACATATAAGAAAAAAATTGATTTCAACTGCAATGATTATTACTTGTCTTATGAATCTATTCAAAACATTAATAATTAATTATCCAAAAATTGAATGTTCACTTCTTTAGTTAAAAGAATTTCAAACCTCAATTAATATCTCATAACATAATTAATTTCAAACTCCGACCCAACATATAATCGAATCTCGTTATGGCCTGTAACAACCTAATTTCCAGTACGTCATGATCATACTGAAAACCGAGCACTACTAGTTTGCCTTCCCAAACATAACTATTACTTATTATTAAGCCTGTAATCGTGTTAGCACGAGATCGATTTTTCTTGAAAATTTTCTCTTTTATACATGAAAATCTTGGTACGAAAATAGCGGGTCTCAGAAAGCTTAAACATTCACACACAGAATTGCAAGAAACAATTGAGTAAAGCAGCAAGTAAGATAAGTAGAATAATGTACATCACAAACATTATAAACAAGAGTCATACAGAAGTCAAGTCAGTGTACTAACTTATACCGCTTATTACTATATATACATACATACATACATACATACATACATATATACATACATACATACATACATACATACATACATACATACATATAATGCTCCACTTTCTGGCCCATAAAGGAAGCCCCTAATCTGGAACCCGAACTAACCTAGCCAGTCTGAACAACTCCTAATCTCTCAGTGGATCTATCCAAAAGTGAGAGGCTAACCCGATATCTCCAAGCTAAGCTGAAGGAGCCACTCAAAATATGCTACCAACTCTTACTGTCCCTGATCGATCATTGCAGCTAAAAGACGAGATTTCTTTCACCTTCATATCCTGTTGTGGGTCCTGTTTTCGTCTGAAGGGGAAGAAGGAAGGGGTAAAAACTGGAGAGTTCTTAGTAGGGTCGGGGTTAGAAATTAAGTTCGTTTTATTATGTTCTCAGTCAATAACAACAGTCAACAAAGTATAATACAACTCAGCAATTACAGAACATAGAATCCAATCATAAGCACACACAATCATAGAAAACACATTCACAAACAAATATGCGCAAACAAGTATGATGCATGTCTAGTCCTATACAGGCCATGAGCTCATGTGTCGGTTTGTTGCCCGATTTTTCGACACTAGTCCTGAGATAAGTGTTTCGTGCCGTCGTCCTTATCTCAGCCAACGTCCCTGACGATCGAATTTCTGCTAGTAAAGAATTTCACAAATATAATCGCGTTGTAAGTATAGTTTCTAAACCAACAGAGAATCCTTTCGTACAAAAGTTTGGTTGTCACAAGTAACAAAACCCAATAAAATTTATAACCGAAGTATTTAAACCTCGGGTCGTCTTCTCAAAGAATTGCAGGGAAGTATGATTTATTATTGGTTATGGAAAAAGGTATATTTTTGGATTTTTGAAATAGGGAACAAGTAATTTAAATGGCAAGGAAGTAAATTAATTATCATGAATACCAGTGCAAGGTATAAGAACTGGAAATCACATCCTAGTTATCCTTATCAGGTGAGATGAGAATTGAATTTTGCTCCCACTTAGTTAACCCTTACTAAATAAAGGAAAGTCAAGTGGACTAATCAACTTGATTCCTCAAGTCCTAGTCAACTCCTATGGAAAGACTAGCTTTAGAGGGATCCAAATCAATCAGCAATTTCCAATTTTCAATCAACCGCTGAGTTTGACAACTCAAGTATCACCAATTACTCAACCAAATCAAAGGGAGAAAATCTAAATTATTTATATCATAGAAGGAAGCAATAATAAATCTGAAATACCTCAAATTATATTAAATAAAGAAATCAATTCTAACATAGAGTTCATAAACCAATATTAACAAACTAAAATAAAATAATAGAATAAATAAAAGTAGAAGAAAAATTAAAGTAAAGGAAGATTGAACCTGGAATTGAGAGGCAATCCTAAAATTAAGAGAAATCCTAATCCTAAAACCTAAGAGAGAGGAGAGAGCCCCTCTCTCTCTAAAAACTACATCTAAAACCTAAAATTATGTGAATGAATGTTGTCTTTATGAATGGATACATTTACCTACTTTATAGCCTCTAATCTGTATTTTTTGGGTCAAGAACTGGGGCAGAAACAGCCCAGAAATCACTGGGGACGAAATCTGGTCCGTACAGGTCGCTGATTTTCTGCAGAACCACGTGTGCGCATGGATTCACGCGTGCGCGTCACTTATCGTCAGGGAAACTATGGCATATTATATATCATTTCGAAGCCCCGGATGTTAGCTTTCCAACACAACTGGAACTGCTTCATTTGGACCTCTGTAACTCAAGTTATGACCGTTTGAGTGCGAAGAGGTCAGGCGGGACAGCTTAGCAATTCCTTCAATTTCTTGTATTCCTTCCACTTTTGCATGCTTTCTCTCCATCCTCTAAGCTATTCCTGCCCTATAAACCCTGGAAATACGTAACACACATATCACTGCATCGAATGGTATAAAGGAGAATTAATTTTTGGTAATTTAAAGGCTTGGGAAGCAAGTTTCCAATTATAGAACAAAATTAGGAAGGAAAATGTAAAACCGTGCAATTTATATGAATAAGTGAGTAAAGAGTTGATGAAAACCACTCAAATTAGCACAAGATAAACCATAGAATAGTGGTTTATTAGTCCCCTCTATGAGCGTTACGCATCGCCGTCCTATTGAGGGAACCTTTCTTTCGGTCTCCAGTGAGCGTTACGTATCGCCGTCCTCACTAGACACTTTGCACTAAGGCCCAACAACATTCAATTTCTTTTTAATCTTTGCTCTCTACTCTACTGCAGCAGAGATTCCTTTAATTAATCTTCTTTTTTATCTGCTCTACTGTGGCTGACGTTCATTAGAATCTTCTAGTTTTTGCACTCTGCTCTTCTGTGGAAGAGATCCTTTTATTTAATATATCATTCTCTTCTTGTTCTTTTTCTTTTCTTTTCTTTCTCATCTTTCTCTTTTGTTTTCTTACTTCTTTTCTTCAATCTTTTAATTCTTTATCATAACTCAACTTCACATTCTTCCCTCATCTTTTCCTAAGTGTCTTATAAAAAAGAATTATAAAATGCTTTAATTAAGTCTGCATTCTCTAAAGCTTTTAAGATTACTCTGCTTGCTTGCTTTCTCATCAATAATACACATTATGATATTCTTACGAGGTAATATATTTGATAAATACTAATTATAATAATAATTTATTTTAATATAAATGAATAATTTTAAAGAAGTATTCGAAATAATATTTATAATCTTCTTTTTAAAATTCAGTCTATAAAACCTTATTTTTTAAAACTTTTACTTATTACCAAAATACCCGAAAACTTATATAATTATAAATTTAACCCCGATCTTTTATCAAATTACATTTTCATATTTAAAAAAATAATATTTGTGTTGATGACAACTATTCTTTTAAAAAATACAACCTTCTCTTGTGATCTTTCAAAATATATCCTTAATTTTAAATCCTTTTTCGGTTACGAATTTTTCACAGCTTTTAATTTTAATCTTTCAACTACCAAATTTTATCAATTTTTTCAATATTCAAACTTAACAACAGCCCTCAAATATACCAAAAATAGTTCAATCCTTATCGGATCTATAATGGCCGAACTTTAAAGCATCAAAATCAACGAGATTCAACAGAATTTCAAGCACAAAATCACTCAAGTTCAAGCAATAATCATCAAACCAACAATCACACATTAAGAATATATTTAATTCATATTAAAATGAACAAAACTCTACCTCCGTACGAATTCAAAATCAACGAAAATTCCAAAAAAACTTTTTGATTGAGCTGCTGAAGAGGAAAACGTCAGAAATCGTCTGTGCCTCTGGTGCACGAAATTGTGATTACACTTTTCACAACTCTGCACAACTAACCAGCAAGTGCACTGGGTCGTCCAAGTAATACCTTACGTGAGTAAGGGTCGATCCCACGGAGATTGTCGGCTTGAAGCAAGCTATGGTTATTTTGTAAATCTTAGTCAGGAGATTAATGATAAGAGTGATTGTATTTATGAAAAATAAATAACATAAATTAAATAATACTTGTTATGCAGTAATGGAGAACATGTTGAGGTTTTGGAGATGCTCTGTCTTCTAAATCTCTGGTTTCCTACTGTCTTCTTCTTCACGCACGCAAGGCTCCTTCCATGGCAAGCTATATGTTGGTGGATCACCGTTGTCAATGGCTACCATCCGTCCTCTCAGTGAAAATGGTCCAAATGTGCTGTCACCGCACGGCTAACATCTGTCGGTTCTCACTCATGTTGGAATAGGATCCATTGATCCTTTTGCGTCTGTCACTATGCCCAACACTCACGAGTTTGAAGCTCGTCACAGTCATCCCATCCCGGATCCTACTCGGAATACCACAGACAAGGTTTAGACTTTCCGGATCTCAAGAATGCTGCCAATTGATTCCAGCTTATACCACGAAGACTCTGATCTCACGGATTTGAGTGCTCTGTTGTCAGGAGATGCAATCAAACACGTGAACCAGGAACCAAAGAGATACACACTCAATCTAAGGTAGAATGGAAGTGGTTGTCAGGCACGTGTTCATAGGTTGAGAATGGTGATGAGTGTCACGGATCATCACATTCATCATGTTGAAGTACGAGTGAATATCTTAGAATGGAAATAAGCGTGATTGAATGGAAAATAGTAGTAATTGCATTAATTCATCGAGACACAGCAGAGCTCCACCCCCCCAACCATGGGGTTTAGAGACTCATGCCATAGAAAATACAAGTTCTGATGTAAAAAATGTTATGAGGTAGATAGTAAGTCTCTAAAAGTTGTTTTTATACTAAACTAGTAGCTAGGGTTACAGAAAATAAGTAACTAAGTGCAGATAGTGCAGAAATCCACTTCTGGGGCCCACTTGGTGTGTGCTTGGGCTGAGCATTGAGCTTTACATGTGTAGAGGCTTCTCTTGGAGTTAAACGCCAGGTTGCAGCCTGTTTGTGGCGTTTAACTCTGGTTTGTAACCTGTTTCTGGCGTTTAACTTCAGAATAGGGCAGGAAGTTGGCGTTTGAACGCAAGTTTGCGTCGTCAAAACTCGGGCAAAGTATGGACTATTATATATTGCTGAAAAGTCCTGGATGTCTACTTTCCAACGCAATTGAGAGCGCGCCAATTGGGTTTCTATAGCTCCAGAAAATCCATTTCGAGTGCAGGGAGATCAGAATCCAACAGCATCTATAGTCCTTTTTCAGCCTCTGAATTAGATTTTTGCTCAGGTCCCTCAATTTCAGCCAGAAAATACCTGAAATCACAGAAAAACACACAAACTCATAGTAAAGTCCAGAAATGTGAATTTTGCAAAAAAACTAATAAAAACATAATAAAAACTAACTAAATCATACTAAAAACTACCTAAAAACAATGCCAAAAAGCGTATAAATTATCCGCTCATCAGCCTCCTAGAACTCCAATTGGCCGAACTCGAGGGGAATTGAAACTATGTCACCATCAACTTCTACCGAACAAAAATAATACTAACGTATAGAGAAAGAAGACACAAATACTTTTATCAGATTAAATTTTTTATTGGAATTACGGATCGCAAGAACTTTAAGCCAGAATTCCGGTGGGATTACGGTTCTCTATCTTTCTGTCTCGGTCACTCTTTCTCTTTGCATACAATGAGTATTGAAACTGAATGATAAAGTTTAATAGGAAATGGATGCTTATGTGTCACGCTTATTTGATCTTCGGTCATATATATATATGATAAGCCTTTACCTTTTTTTTTTCTTTGTTTCCTTAGTGAAACCGCTAAAGGAACTAAAAATTATAATAATATAATAATAATAATAATAATAATAATAATAATAATAATATATAAAGTTAAATGTATATAAATTACTAATATAAATTACATTAGTAATTTAAAAATTAAAAGATATTTGATGAAACATTAGCAACTTTAAACTTATCAAAAAATACCAATTATTAATTTTATCAGCAAAAGTCGAACTTGATAATAATATTAATATTATTATCTAAGTTCCATTATAATTAGAGCAAGTAAAATAGATAAATAAGATAATAATAAAATTATATTACCATCTATTTTATTTCGGGGTTTGAATTGGCTTGTCAAAATAAAACTAATCGCTTTAAAATATTATTTTAGAAAAAAACTCACGTTAATGCAAAAATTAGAGTTGTTACATCCTACCCTCTAAAAAAAAATTTTGTCCTCAAGTATGTTCTGTTTCCTCATCTCGTCCCAATTCACGTATAGCAGTTAAAGAAATAAAAGAATGCAATGCAACAGAATTGTAAAGTGTAGTTAGGAAGCGATTTTGACACAATACTGACCTTGGGTCAGGGAGTTCGAGTACAAGCATCTTCAGTCATCATTGCAAATATTTTTCCTGGCTACTGAGATTTAGCTGAATCTTGAGCCATCTTCACACAAAACTAGATAATTAACTTTACTCAACAAAACTCTTTTTATTAAATCCCTAAAAATGCTTTTAGTTTTATTTTAGAAAATTAATTACTTTTCTCTAAATTCCTAAACTCAAACTAGATTTTAATCACAAAAGTAGTCATAATAACCATCTCTCAGCCACATAATCATTTCTCAACCACAACATTTTACCTCAATACATCTATGAACTAACAGCACAAATAAGAGATCCAAACCAACATACAAACAGGTTAAACAGCACAATCACAGAGAAGTAATACAAGCAAACACAACCAAATACAAATGTGCAAACAACATCATGCATGTCTATTCCTAATGGAGGCCATGAGCTCATGTGTCGGTTGCCTACCCGCTCTCGACATTACCCGGGCACAAGTCCCAGATATGGCTATTCAGATGCATACAGTGTGCTTATAAGTCATACGGCTAGGCTGCATACAGTGTAACTTTAAGTCGTATGGCTAGGCCGCATACAGTGTGATTTTCCAAATCAATAAGCGTACATGTGGAAAACAGTTCTCAGTGTGTGGGCGTCCCCACTTTACATTTGGCACTAAGGCCCAAACAATGTCACCTCTACTCTTTTGTGGCAAACAATCTCTTTAATTATCTTTCTTTTCTTTACTTTTCATTCTTCTTTTCTTTCTTATCAAACTGAACTCAGAACATAACTTAAAGCAAAATCCGTTCTCAAAAGATTGAGTTTAAAACACTATACTTTTCTTAATAAATCGAATTGAAAAAAAAACTCTTTTCCCAACTAAATAAGTCTCAAGTAATTTGACTTTCCAAAACCAAATATTTTAAAATAGCATTTCAAATAAAATCCCAAATTTTATAAAAATTTTGGCGGCATTTCGCTTAAAATCCAGGCTTTGCCACCCTTCAAGGGTCCTAACCAAATCGTTTTCTATCCTCAAAGACCATTCTTGGTAAATTAGACAATCTAAATCCAATGCCAAATCATTTTATAAATCTGAAAGCTAACTGATGAGCGGATAATTTATATGCTTTTTGGTATTATTTTTAGGTAGTTTTTTGTATGATTTAGTTAGTTTTTACTATGTTTTTATTAGTTTTTATGAAAAATTAATATTTCTGGACTTTACTATGAGTTTGTGTGTTTTTCTGTGATTTCAGGTATTTTCTGGCTAAAATTGAGGGACTTGAGCAAAAATCTGATTCAGAGGCTGAAAAAGGACTGCAGATGCTGCTGGATTCTGACCTCCCTGCACTCTAAATAGATTTTATGGAGCTACAGAAACCCAATTGGCACACTCTTAATTGCGTTGGAAAGTAGACATTCAGGACTTTCCAGCAATGAATAATAGTCCATACTTTGCCCGATTTTTGATGATGCAAACTGGCGTTCAAATGCCAACTTCCTGCCCTATTCTGAAGTTAAACGCCAAAAACAGGTTACAAACCAGAGTTAAACGCCACAAACAGGCTGCAACCTGGCGTTTAACTTCAAGAGAAGTCTCTACACATGCAAAGCTCAATGCTTAGCCTAAGCACACACCAAGTGGGCCTCGGAAGAGGATTTCTGCACTATCTGCACTTAGTTACTTATTTTCTGTAACCCTAGCTACTAGTTTAGTATAAAAATAACTTTTAGAGACTTACTATGTACCTTATGACATTTTACATCAAAACTTGTATTTTCTACGGCATGAGTCTCTAAACCCCATGGTTGGGGATGAGGAGCTCTGCTGTGTCTCGATGAATTAATGTAATTACTACCGTTTTTCATTCAATCTCGCTTGTATCTATTCTAAGATATTCACTCGCACTTTAACCTGATGAATGTGATGATCCGTGACACTCATCATTATTCTCACCTATGAACGCGTGCCTGACAACCACCTCCGTTCTATCTGCAATAGCTTGAGTGCATATCTCTTGGGTTTCTAATCTAAGATTAGAACTTTCGTGGTATAAGCTAGAATTATTGGCAGCCATTCCTGAGATCCGGAAAGTCTAAACCTTGTCTGTGGTATTCCGAGTAGGATCTGGGAAGGGATGACTGTGACGAGCTTCAAACTCGCGAGTGTTGGGCGTAGTGACAGATGCAAAAGGATCAATGGATCCTATTCCAACATGAGTGAGAACCGACAGATGATTAGCCGTGCAGTGACAGCGCATTTGGACCATTTTTACTGAGAGAATGGACGGTAGCTAGTGACAATGGTGATCCTCCAACATACAGCTTGCCATGGAAGGAGCCTTGCGTGCGTGAAGAAGAAGACAGTAGGAAAGTAGATATTCAAAAGACAGAGCATCTCCAAAACCGCAACCTGTTCTCCATTACTGTATAACAAGTATTATTTATTTTATGTTATTTACTCTTCATAAACCCAATCATTTTTATTACTAATTTCCTGACTAAAAGTTACAAAATAACCATAGCTTGCTTCAAGCCGACAATCTCCGTGAGATCCACCCTTACTCACGTAAGGTATTACTTGGACGACCCAGTGCACTTGCTGGTTAGTGGTACGAGTTGTGAAAAGTGTGATTTACAATTTCGTGCACCAAGTTTTTGGCGCCGTTGCCGGGGATTGTTCGAGTTTGAACAACTGACGGTTTATTTTGTTGCTTAGATTAGGAAAAATTTTTTCTTTTTGGTTTAGAGTCTTCTATTATTGTTTTTGGTTAAAATTTTAAAATCCTTATTTTATTTTTCTAAGTTATTTTCGAAAATTTTCAAAAACCAATAACTTTATAATTTAGTCTTCTGTTTGAGTTTAGTTTCATAATCTAAGTTTGGTGTCAATTGCACGATTTTATTTTTCTTTCATTTTTTTCGAATTATCAGTGCTCAAAATATAAAAATTTTTAAGTTTGGTGTCCTTTGTGTTTCTGTTTTCTAATTTTTTTTTTAAAATTTGTTCTTAGTGTTCATTGTGATATTCAAAGCTTTCCTGTTTGTTTTCTTTGTTTTGATCTAAAAATTTAAGTTTGGTGTCATTTTTACTATTTTTCTCTTTCTTCATTAAATTCAAAAATATCTTTTCTCTTTATTTTAATTAAGTTTCGAATTTTTCCTTAAAAAAATTCAGATTCTTATTTTAAAACTTTTTATTCTATCTTATCTTAGTTTTGAAATTTAAAAATTCAAAATCTTTTTCAAAAATCATATCCAAAGTTTTTCAAATCTTCTTAATTAAGTAATTATTTTAGTTTTCAAATTTATTTTTCTCTTAGTTTTCGAAATTTATATTTTAATTTCTAATTATTTTATTTTATCTTATTATTTTTATTTATTTTTAATTATTCGGTTTGTTTCTACCTAAATAAAATAAAAACAAAAGTATATTTTATTTGCAATTCATTTCAATTCCCTTTTCTCCATCATGGACATAAGTGGAAATGAACAGTCCAGAAGGACTCTGGGTCATATGCTAACCCCATTACTGTTGCATATGGGAGTAGCATCTGTATACTTCCCATCAAAGCAAGTAGTTTTGAGCTAAATTCTCAGCTCATTGTCATGGTGCAGCAAAATTGCCAGTATTCCCGTCTTCCACAGGAAGAACCTACTGAGTTTCTGGCACAATTTTTACAAATTGCTGACACAGTACGTGATAAAGAAGTGGATCAGGATGTCTACAGATTATTACTGTTTCCATTTGCTGTAAAAGATCAAGCTAAGAGGTGGTTAAATAACCAACCTACAGCAAGCATAAGAACATGGAAACAGTTATTAGACAAATTCCTGAATCAATATTTCCCTCCAAAAAGGATGATACAGCTAAGGCTGGACATCCAAGGCTTTAAACAAGAGGATGATGAATCTCTTTATAACGCCTGGGAGAGGTACAGAGGGATGCTAAGGAAATACCCCTCTGAAATATTTTCAGAGTGGGTGCAGTTAGACATCTACTACGGGCTTACAGAAAAAGCTCAGATATCTCTAGACCACTCAGTTGGTGGATCTATACACATGAGAAAGACTATTGAAGAGGCTCAAGAGCTTATCGATATAGTTGCTAGAAATCAGCATTTGTACATAAGTAATGAGTCCTCCATGAAAGAAAAAGCTAAGGCAGTATCAACTGACTTTAGTCCTTAGGAACAAGTTGCTGAACTCAATCAGCAACTATCTTCTATAACAAGGCAGTTAGCAGAATTTAAGGAGATGCTACAAGAAAACAAAATTGCAAACAAGGATATGGAATCACAATTGAATTGGACAAAAAATAGCAGTTATCAAAATAGATAACAGAGGAGTGCCAAGCAGTTCAATTAAGAAGTGAAAAAATATTAAATATCTCAACTCAAAGCAGCAGAAAGCCAAGAAAAGAACAACTGACAGAGGATGAGCAACCTGCTACCCAAAATCCCTCTAAGGACAGTAAGAGCCCAGAGAGGAATAAGTCTGGTGTTCAAACGCCAGAAAAGGGTGAAAAACTGGCGTTAAACGCCCAATCCATGTCCAGTTCTGGCGTTCAAACGCCAGAAAAGGGTAGGAATCTGGCATTAAACGCCCAATCCACATCCAATCCTGGCGTTCAAACGCCAATGCGGGATCAGACACCTGCAAGTGCTGATAATAACTCCCTCAAGAAGGCTTCTCAACCTGTCTCTGTAGGAAATAAACCTGCAGCAACTAAGGTTGAAGAATATAAAGCCAAAATGCCTTATCCTCAGAAACTCCGCCAAGCAGAACAGGATAAACAATTTTCTCGCTTTGCAGACTATCTCAGGACTCTTGAAATAAAGATTCCGTTTGTAGAGGCACTTGAGCAAATACCCTCTTATGCTAAGTTCATGAAAGAGATCTTAAGTCATAAGAAGGATTGGAGAGAAACAGAAAAAGTTTTTCTCACTGAAAAATGCAGTGCAGTCATCCTAACAAGCTTACCAGAAAAGCTTAAGGATCCCGGAAGCTTTATGATACCATGCACATTAGAGTGTACTTGTACCAAGACAGCCCTATGTGACTTTGGGGCAAGTATCAATCTAATTCCTGCATCCACTATCAGAAAGCTTGGCTTGACTGAAGAGGTCAAACCAACCCGAATATGTCTTCAACTTGCTGATGGCTCCATTAAATACCCATCAGGCATAATTGAGGACATGATTGTCAAGGTTGGGCCATTTTTCTTTCCCACTAACTTTGTAGTGCTGGAGATGGAGGAGCACAAGAGTGCAACTCTCATTCTAGGAAGACCCTTCCGAGCAACTGGACGAACCCTCTTTAATGTCCAAAAAGGGGAAGTGACCTTTGGTGCATGAAATTGTAAATCACACTTTTCACAACTTCGCACAACTAACCAGCAAGTGCACTGGGTCGTCCAAGTAATACCTTACGTGAGTAAGGGTCGATCCCACGGAGATTGTTGGCTTGAAGCAGGCTATGGTTATTTTGTAAATCTTAGTCAGGAGATTAATGATAAGAGTGATTGTATTTATGAAGAGTAAATAGCATAAATTAAATAATACTTGTTATGCAGTAATGGAAAACAGCTTGAGAATTTGGAGATGCTCTGTCTTCTGAATCTCTGTTTTTCTACTGTCTTCTTCTTCACGCACGCAAGGCTCCTTCCATGGCAAGCTGTATGTTGGTGGATCATCGTTGTCAATGGCTACCATCCGTCCTCTCAGTGAAAATGGTCCAAATGCGTTGTCACCGCACGGCTAATCATCTGTCGATTCTCACTCATGTTGGAATAGGATCCATTGATCCTTTTGCGTCTGTCACTACGCCCAGCACTCGTGAGTTTGAAGCACGTCACAGTCATCCCATCACATATCCTACTCAGAATACCACAGACAAGGTTTAAACTTTCCGGATCTTAAGAATGGCCGCCAATAATTCTAGCTTATACCACGAAGACTCTGATCTCACGGATTCGAATGCTCTATTGTTAGGAGATGCAATCAAACACGTGAACCAGGAATCAAAGAGATACACACTCAATCTAAGGTAGAACGGAAGTGGTTGTCAGGAACGCATCATAGGTTGAGAATGGTGATGAGTGTCACGGATCATCACATTCATCATGGTTAAGTACGAGCGATTATCTTAGAATAGGAACAAGCGTGATTGAATAGAAAATAGAAGTAATTGCATTAATCCATTGAGACACAGCAGAGCTCCTCACCCCCAACCATGGAGTTTAGAGACTCATACCGTAGAGAATACAAAATTCAGATGCGAAATGTCATTCGGTACAAAATAAATCTCTAAAAGTAGTTTTTATACTAAACTAGTAGCTAGGGTTACAGAAAATAAGTAACTAAGTGCAGATAGTGCAGAAATCCACTTCCAGGGCCCACTTGGTGTGTGCTTGGGCTAAGTAATGAAGCCTTCACGTGTAGAGACTTCTCTTGGAGTTAAACACCAAGTTGCAGCCTGTTTCTAGCGTTTAACTCTGGTTTGTAACCTATTTTTTTGGTGTTTAACTTCAGAATAGGGCGGGAAGTTGGCGTTTGAACGCTAGTTTGCGTCATCAAAACTTGGACAAAGTATGAACTATTATATATTTCTGGAAAGCCCTGAATGTCTACTTTCCAACGCAATTAAGAGCGCACCAATTGAGTTTCTTTAGCTCCAGAAAATCCATTTCGAGTGTAGGGAGGTCAGAATCCAACAGCATCTGCAGTCATTTTTCAGCCTCTGAATCAGATTTTTGCTCAGGTCCCTCAATTTCAGCCAGAAAATACCTGAAATCACAGAAAAATGCACAAACTCATAGTAAAGTCCAGAAATGTGATTTTTGCATAAAAACTAATAAAAACATAGTAAAAACTAACTAAATTATACTAAAAACTACTAGAAAACAATGCCAAAAAGCGTATAAATTATCCACTCATCAACCTTGAGAGTCAATGAGGATGAGTTCAGGTTGAATGCTGTTGAGGCAATGAAGCATCCAGACACATCAAAAAACTGCATGCGTGTTGATATTATTGACTCTCTGGTAGAGGAGATCAACATGGTTGAAAGTCTCGAATCAGAGCTAGAAGACATCTTTAAAGATGTTCAGCCTGATCTGGAGGAATCAGAGGAAATAAAAGAGCCTCTAAAAATTCCTCAGGAAGAGAAGAAACCTCCTAAACCTGAGCTCAAACCATTACCACCATCCTTGAAATATGCATTTCTAGGAGAAGGTGACACTTTTCCGGTGATCATAAGCTCTGCTTTAAATCCACAGGAAGAGAAAGCACTACTTCAAGTGCTAAGGACACACAAGGTAGCTCTTGGGTGGTCCATAAGTGATCTTAAGGGCATCAGCCCAGCAAGATGCATGCACAAGATCCTATTGGAGGACGATGCTAAGCCAGTGGTTCAACCACAGAGGCGGCTAAATCCAGCCATGAAGGAGGTGGTGTAGAAAGAGGTCACCAAGTTACTGGAGGCTGGGATTATTTATCCTATTTCTGATAGCCCCTGGGTGAGCCCTGTCCAAGTTGTCCCCAAGAAAGGAGGCATGACAGTGGTTCATAATGAAAAGAATAAACTGGTTCCTACAAGAACAGTTACAGGGTGGCGTATGTGTATTGACTACAGAAGGCTCAATACAGCCACCAGGAAGGATCACTTTCCTTTACCATTCATAGACCAGATGCTAGAGAGACTAGTAGATCATGAATATTACTGCTTTTTGGATGGCTATTCAGGTTACAACCAAATTGCAGTAGATCCTTAGGACCAAGAGAAAACAGCATTCACATGTCCTTCTGGAGTGTTTGCCTACAGAAGGATGCCTTTTGGTCTGTGCAATGCACCTGCAACCTTTCAGAGGTGCATGCTCTCTATCTTCTCTGATATGGTAGAAAATTTTCTGGAAGTCTTCATGGATGACTTTTCAGTATTTGGAGACTCATTCAGCTCCTGCCTTGACCATTTAGCACTTGTTCTGAAAAGATGCCAAGAGACCAACCTAGTTTTAAACTGGGAAATATGTCACTTTATGGTGACTGAAGGAATTGTTCTTGGGCATAAAATTTCAAACAAGGGAATAGAGGTGGATCAAGCTAAAGTGGAAGTAATTGAAAAATTACCACCACCTGCCAATGTTAAGGCAATCAAAAGCTTTCTGGGGCATGCATGATTCTATAGGAGGTTTATAAAGGATTTTTCAAAAATTGCAAAACCTCTGAGCAATCTGCTAGCTGCTGACACGCCATTTGTGTTTGACACAGGGTGTCTGCAGGCGTTTGAAACTCTAAAAGCTAAGCTGGTCACAACACCAGTTATTTCTACACCAGACTGGACATTACCATTCGAACTAATGTGTGATGCCAGTGACCATGCCATTGGTGCATTATTGGGACAGAGGCATAACAAGCTTCTGCATGTCATTTATTATGCTAGCCGTGTTTTAAATGATGCACAGAAAAATTACACAACCACAGAAAAAGAGTTGCTTGCAGTGGTTTATGCCATTGACAAGTTTAGATCATACTTAGTAGGATCAAAAGTGATTGTGTACACTGACCATTCTGCTCTTAAATATCTACTTACAAAGCAGGATTCAAAACCCAGGCTCATAAGATGGGTGTTGCTTCTGCAAGAGTTTGATATAGAAATAAGAGACAAAAAAGGGACAGAGAACCAAGTGGCTGATCATCTGTCCCGCATAGAACCAGTAGAAGGGGCGTCCTCCCCCTCTATTGAGATCTCTGAAACCTTTCCAGATGAGCAATTGTTTGCCATTCAGGAGGCACCATGGTTTGCAGACATTGAAAACTATAAAGCTGTAAGATTCATACCCAAAGAGTACAACAGGCAGCAAATAAAGAAATTGATTTCTGATGCAAAGTACTACTTATGGGATGAACCATATCTCTTTAAGAGATGTGCAGACGGAATAATTCGTAGATGTGTGCCAAGGAAGAGGCACAGAAGATCTTATGGCATTGCCATGGATCACAATATGGAGGCCATTTCGGAGGTGAGCGAACAACCACCAAGGTTCTCCAATATGGCTTCTACTGGCCTACTCTCTATAGAGACTTCCGAGAGTTCTTACGTAACTGTGACAGTTGCTAGAGAGCTGGTAATTTGCCTCATGGTTATGCCATGCCTCAACAAGGGATCTTGGAGATTGAGTTGTTTGATGTTTGGGGTATTGACTTCATGGGGCCTTTTCCACCATCATACTCAAACACATATATTCTGGTGGCAGTAGACTATGTATCTAAATGAGTAGAGGCAATTGCAACACCCACTAATGATACTAAGACAGTGTTGAAGTTCCTCCAGAAACATATCTTCAGCAGGTTTGGTGTCCCTAGAGCACTAATCAGTGATGGGGCACTCATTTTTGCAATAAACAGCTTTACTCTACTATGGTCCGATATGGAATTAGCCACAAAGTAGCAACTCCATATCATCCACAGATAAATGGGCAAGCTGAAGTCTCTAATAGAGAACTAAAAAGAATCCTGGAACGGACTGTAATTACCCGTAGAAGGGATTGGGCAAAAAGCTTGGATGATGCTCTGTGGGCATACAGAATAGCATTCAAGACTCCTATAGGAACCTCTCCATACCAACTTCTGTATGGCAAGGCCTGTCATCTGCCTGTGGAACTGGAGCATAAGGCCTATTGGGCAACCAGATTCCTAAACCTGGATGCTAAGTTAGCTGGAGAGAAGATATTTCTCCAGTTAAACGAGCTAGAGGAATTCAGACTCAATGCTTTCGAAAATGCAAAAATTTACAAGGAGAAAGCAAAAAGATGGCATGATAAGAAACTGTCATCCAAAGTCTTTGAACCAGGACAAAAGGTTCTGCTGTTTAACTCTAGGCTCAGATTATTCCCCGGGAAACTGAAGTGCCAGTGGAGGGGACCATATGTGATTACAAGTGTGTCACCATATGGCTATGTGGAGCTTCAAGACATTGATTCTAATAAGAAGTTCATTGTTAATAGACAGAGAGTCAAGCATTATCTTGAAGGCAATATTGAGCAAGAATGCTCAAAGTTGAGACTAGATTAAAAGCTCAGTAAGGTCCAGCTAAAGACAATAAAGAAGCGCTTATTGGGAGGCAACCCAATTTTTACTTATCTATGTTAATTTTCTGTTTTCCATTTTTATTTTATATTTTCTTTAGGATGATGATCATGTGGAGTCACAAAAATCAAAGCAAAATCAAAAACAGTATTAAAAATAGCTCACCCTGGAGGAAGAGCTTACTAGCGTTTAAACGCCAGTAAGAAGCATCAGACTGGCGTTTAACGCCAGAAAGAAGCATCAAGCTGGCGTTAAACGCCAGAAACAAGCTACAGTCTGGTGTTTAACACCAGAAACAAGCACCAACTTGGTGTTAAACGCCAATAAAGGGAGAAAAGCTGGCGCTAAACACCAGAAACAAGCAGCAACCTGGCGTTTAACGCCAGGATTGCACTCTATGGGCATTTTGCATGCCTAAATAGAGTAGGGATGATAAGTCCTTGACCCCTCAGGATCTGTGGATCCCACAGGATCCCCACCTACCCCACCTCTCTCTCTCTCTCTCTCTCTCTCTCTCTCTCTCTCTCTCTCTCTCTCTCTCTCCCACCTTTTCATAGCACTCTTTCCCAAATACCCTTCACCAATCACCTTCCCCTACCCCTATATAAACCCCTCACAACTCCTTTATTTTCACACATTACAACCACTACTTCTACCCCTTGGCCGAACCACATATCTCCCTCCATCTCCTCTATTTTCTTCTTCTTCTACTACTTTCTTTCTTCTTTTGCTCGAGGACGAGCAAACCTTTTAAGTTTGGTGTGGTAAAAGCATTGCTTTTTGTTTTTCCATAACGATTAATGGCACCAAAGGCCAGAGAAACCTCTAGAAAGAGGAAATGGAAGAGAATTGCTTCCACATCCGAGTCATGGGAGATGGAGAGATTCATCTCACAAACCCATCACTAAGAAAAGGATAAAGCAAACAAGAGAGCCCACTCATGGACCTCAACAAGAGCATGAGAAAATTCCTCATCATGAAATCCCTGAGATGCCTCAAGGGATGGACTTTCCTCCACAAAACTATTGGGAGCAAATTAACACCTCCCTAGGAGAATTGAGTTCTAACATGGGACAACTAAGGGTGGAGCACCAAGAGCATTCTTTCCTCCTTCATGAAATTCGAGAACATCAAAGAGCTATGAGGGAGGAGCAACAAAGGCAAGGAAGAGACACTGAGGAGCTAAAGCACTCCATAAGATCTTCAAGAGGAAGAACTAGTTGCCATCACTAAGGTGGACCCGTTCTTTAATTTCCTTATTCTTTATTTTTCTGTTTTTCGTTTACTATGCTCTATGTTCATTCATGTTTGTGTCTTTATTACATGATCATTAATGTTCAAGTGTCTATGTCTTAAAGCTATGAATTTCCTATGAATCCATCACCTTTCTTAAATAAAAAATGCTTTAATTACAAAAGAACAAGAAGTACATGAATTTCGAATTCATCCTTGAGATTAGTTTAATTATTTTGATGTGGTGACAATACTTTCTGCTTTCTGAATAAATGCTTGAATAGTGCATATATCTTTTGAATTTGTTGTTTATGAATGTTAAAATTGTTGGCTCTTGAAAGAATAAACGAAAAAGGAGAAATGTTATTGATAATCTGAAAAATCATAAAATTGATTCTTGAAGCAAGAAAAAGCAGTGAAGAACAAAGCTTGCGAAAAAAAATAAAAGAAAGAAAAAGGAAAAGCAAGCAGAAAAAGCCAATAGCTCTTTAAACCAAAAGGAAAGAACAAAAAGCCAGTAACCCTTTAAACCAAAAGGCAAGAGTAATAAAAAGGATCCAAGGCTTTGAGCATTAATGGATAGGAGGGCCCAAAGGAATAAAATCCCGGCCTAAGCGGCTAAACCAAGCTGTCCCTAACCATGTGCTTGTGGCGTGAAGGTGTCAAGTGAAAAGCTTGAGACTGAGCAGTTAAAGTCGTGATCCAAAGCAAAAAGAGTGTGCTTAAGAACCCTGGACACCCCTAATTGGAGACTCTAGCAAAGCTGAGTCACAATCTAAAAAGGTTCACCCAGTTATGTGTTTGTGGCATTTATGTATCCGGTGGTAATACTAGAAAACAAAGTGCTTAGGGCCACGGCCAAGACTCATAAAGTAGCTGTGTTCAAGAATCAACATACTGAACTAGGAGAATCAATAACACTATCTGGATTCTGAGTTCCTATAGATGCCAACCATTCTGAACTTCAAAGGATAAAGTGAGTTGCCAAAACTGTTCAGAGGCAAAAAGCTACTAGTCCCACTCATCTAATTGGAGCTAAGTTTCATTGATATTTTGGAATTTATAGTATATTCTCTTTCTTTTATCCTATTTGATTTTCAGTTGCGTGGGGACAAGCAACAATTTAAGTTTGGTGTTGTGATGAGCGGATAATTTATACGCTTTTTGGCATTGTTTATAGGTAGTTTTTAGTATGATTTAGTTAGTTTTTACTATATTTTTATTAGTTTTTATGCAAAATTCACATTTCTAGACTTTACTATGAGTTTGTGTATTTTTCTATGATTTCAGGTATTTTCTGGCTGAAATTGAGGGACCTGAGCAAAAATCTGATTCAGAGGCTGAAAAAGGACTGCATATGCTGTTGGATTCTGACCTCCCTGCACTCGAAATGGATTTTTTGGAGATACAAAAACCCAATTGGCGCGCTCTTAATTTCTTTGGAAAGTAGACATCCAGGGCTTTCCAGCAATATATAATAGTTCATACTTTGCCCGAGTTTTGATGACGCAAACTGGCGTTCAAACGCCAACTTCCTGTCCTATTCTGAAGTTAAACGCCAGAAACAGGTTACAAACCAGAGTTAAACGCCACAAACAGGCTGCAACCTGGCGTTTAACTCCAAGAGAAGCCTATACACGTGTAAAGCTCAATCCTCAGCTCAAGCACACACCAAGTGGGCCCCGGAAGTGGATTTCTGCACTATCTGCACTTAGTTACTTATTTTCTGTAACCCTAGCTACTAGTTTAGTATAAAAATAACTTTTAGAGACTTACTATGTACCTTATGACATTTTACATCAAAACTTGTATTTTCTACGGCATGAGTCTCTAAACCCCATGGTTGGGGGTGAGGAGCTCTGCTGTGTCTCGATGAATTAATGTAATTACTACCGTTTTTCATTCAATCACGCTTGTTTCTATTCTAAGATATTCACTCGCACTTCAACCTGATGAATGTGATGATCCGTGACACTCATCATCATTCTCACATATGAATGCGTGCCTGACAACCACCTCCGTTCTATCTGCAATAGCTTGAGTGCATATCTCTTGGGTTTCTAATCTAAGATTAGAACCTTCGTGGTATAAGCTAGAATTATTGGCGGCCATTCCTGAGATCCGGAAAGTCTAAACTTTGTCTGTGGTATTCTGAGTAGAATTTGGGAAGGGATGACTGTGACGAGCTTCAAACTCGCGAGTGTTGGGCGTAGTGACAGACGCAAAAGGATCAATGGATCCTATTCCAACATGAGTAAGAACCGACAGATGATTAGCCGTGCGATGACAGCGCATTTGGACCATTTTCACTGAGAGGACGGATGGTAGCCATTGACAACGATGATCCTCCAACATACAGCTTGCCATGGAAGGAGCCTTGCGTGCGTGAAGAAGAAGACAGTAGGAAAGCAGAGATTCAGAAGACAGAGTATCTCCAAAACCTCAACCTGTTCTCCATTACTGAATAACAAGTATTATTTATTTTATGTTATTTACTCTTTATAAACCCAATCATTTTTATTACTAATTTTCTGACTAAGAGTTACAAAATAACCATAGCTTGCTTCAAGCCGACAATCTCCGTGGGATCGACCCTTACTCACGTAAGGTATTACTTGGACGACCCAGTGCACTTGTTGGTTAGTGGTACGAGTTGTGAAAAGTGTGATTTACAATTTCGTGCACCACTAACCAAGTTCAATCTCAAAATCATTTCTCAAAATAAGTCTGTAAATCAGATTTTTAATACAAAATTCGTTTCTTAATGTAAATACATATTTAAATAAGGTTTTCAAAACAAAATCACCTTTTTCGTATACTTGTTACAAAAATTCGGACAAAACATCCTCTTAAAAGTTAGACTTCACCACCCTCCGGCTCCCTCATTTTCTCAACAATTCACTAGCCTGATTCCACAAACATCAATACAGCATAATTCTCAATAATCAATTTACTTTATTTCAGTTTAGTAACCAACATTTCACTTTAACATTCAATACAATAATATCCAATCAAGCTAGTATCTTAGTTAACAACGATTTCCCAAACCAGCTTGCAACAAAGCCCACTATCATCAAATAAATTTCATATCAACAACCAAACCGAGAAATTGACATGACTAGAAATTTCAGTAACAATCATAACGTCAATCTAAACTCAATTCATAAAACTTAATTCATATTACAATTTAACAAATAACACCAAATTAAACACCATCCACAACCACAATTCAACCAATCCTCATCAACTTGTCATACTAAACACTTATAAATCATTTGCGATTATTCAATAAGCCTTTTGGGCATTCTTAAATTGAAAACTGTTAACTTTAAAATAAAATCTCCTACCTCAATTAGTCGAAACCGCAGAATTTAAACGTGACAAACCCTCTTATTCTAAATTCACAGCAGCAACGGGTTAGAACCAACAGTAGCAACAGCAGCAACATTATCAATAATCATAGCTATAGGGGCTGAAACGAAATAAAATGAGAATAGGTAACAACTGATATAGCAGCAGAGCAAGAATGGAAACAGAGCAAATTAGAGGAAGGGATCTAGACTATATCAGAGGTACTTCGACTGCATCCACTTTTTTTTGAAACCGCAACGGTGACCATGGCAGCAGCGGTGGCGGCTAAACAGCCCTCTACCTCTCGGCACAAGCCTCACACGACTCCTTTCCTTGTTCTCAAGGCTCCTCTCTCCTTTCACACATGCAATAGATGATGGCGGCTATAGTAGCAGCGGCAGCGCTAGAGCCTTCGGTGGTGGCGACGGGGTCACGGCGTGGCGTCGGTGACGGAACACAACAGCAGTGACGGTTCTAATGGCAACTGGTTCCTCAGCGGTGGCAAAACGCGACAGCTCTTCTCCCTCAACGCAGACTCTCTCCTTTTCGTGACAACGCCGGCGACGACTCCTCACGGACGGCGACTGGGCGGCGTGATTCCTTTCTCCATCGCGGTCCTCTCTCGCCTCAGTTCTGATCCATGATGAAGATGACTTCGTGGACATCAACGGCGGCCTCCCCTCATCCTAGCGACGGCGATGCGACAACTCTGAGCAGTGCGGTGGCGGCGAGCTGCGGGGTCTCCCTCTCCCGTCATCAATCTCTCTTTTCCGTTCCTCTTCCTCTCTTCTTCGCGCGCGCGCGCGCGCGCGCGCGCGCGCGCGTGTGTGTGTGTGTGTGTGTGTGTGCTTGTAGTGAGTGATGTGTATGTTGAGTGTGTGAGCTGTGGGTTGGGTTGTGTGTGCGTGTCATGAGTGAAAGGGGGTGAAGGGTGAGGTGAGTGGCGGTAAGGCAGTGGGGTAGAAGGGTTAGGGTTTCCAATTTGGGAATTAGGGTTTTGATTGGGAAAAAGAGCTAGGGCTAGTATAGGTATTTTTAATAAAATTAGGGTAATAAAGTAATAATTTGAAATCAAATAATATCTATGAAAATACTATTTAATTATCAACTTATAATTTATTTTTCAAATAAAGACTCTAATTCAATAATTAGATATAATCAAATTAATTTTCTTTAAAATTATAAAATAAAATTCAAAATCTAATTATTCAAATTAGCACATATAAAATTCTCATTGTTTTTAAATCACTAAAGCTTTAAATCAATAATAAGAAATTCCTCAATTAATATAAAACTCTCTAAAAATATATTCTCAAATAAATAAAATAAATCGTAAATAATTTATTATTTAATTTTTAAATCTGATGTCTAACATCCTACCCCACTTATAAAAATTTTCGTTCTCAAAAATTGTTATAATAAAATAAGTTCAAACTCAAATCAAAGAAAACAGAATCTATGAACATAAGTATAGGCATAGTTGAGAATAAATATTCGAAAAGAGTTGATAAATCACTATTTCATGGTTTATCTTGTGCTAATTTGAGTGATTTTTATCAACTCTTTACTCACTTATTCATATGATTTGCATGATTTTACAATTCCTTCCTAATTTTGTGCTATGATTGAAAACATGCTTCTTTGGACCTTAAATTTGCTATGTTTAATCCTCTCTTATTACCATTCGATGCCTTGATATGTGTGTTAAGTGATTTCAAGGTTTATAGGGTAGGAATGGCTTAGAGGATGGAAAGGAAGCATGCAAAAGTGGAAGGAATACAAGAAACTGAAGGAACTGCTAAAGCTGTCCAGCCTAATCTCTTGGTACTAAATCGACCATAACTTGAGCTACAGAGGTCCAAATAAGGCGGTCTTAGTTGCGTTTGAAAGCTAACATCCAAGGCTTCGCAACAATATATAATTTGCCATAGCTTCTCCAAAGATAAGTGACGTGCACACGTGGATCACGCGTACACGTGACCTGGAGAAAATTCAATCCACGCGTACGCGTGACTTTGCCGCGTGCTGGACGTATCAGAAATTGCTGGGGCAATTTCTGCGCTGTTTCTGACCCAGTTTTTGGCCCAAAAAACACATATTAGAGGCTATAAAGTGGGAGAATTCATCCATTCATCATTCAATACACACAATTTTAGGTTTAGATGTAGTTTTTAGAGAGAGAGAGGCTCTCTCCTCTCTCTTAGATTTTAGGATTAGGATTTCTTCGTCTTTTCAATTCCAGGTTCAATGTTCTTTTAATTTGATTTCACTTCTACTTTTATTTATTCTATCACTTTAGTTTGTTTATTTTCCCAATTTGATTTATGAACTTCATGTTAGATTTAATTTTCTTTATTTAATATAATTTGAGGTATTTCAGATTTATTATTGTTTTCTTCCATTTATGATATAAATAACTTGGATTTTTCTCTTTTGGCTTTGGTTGAGTAAGTGGTGATACTTGAGTTATCAAACTCGGTGCTGATTGAAAATTGGAATTTGCTGATTGATTTGGATCCCTCTAAAGCTAGTCTTTCCATAGGAGTTGACTAGGACTTGAGGAATCAAATTGATTAGTCCACTTGACTTTCCTTTATTTAGTAAGGGTTAACTAAGTGGGAGCAATAAACAATTCTCATCACAATTGATAAGGATAACTAGGATGGGATTTCCAGTTCTCATACCTTGCCAAGAGTTTTTCTAGTTATTAATTTATTTTCTTGCCATTTAAATTCCTTGTTCAAACCTTTCAAAAACCCAAAAATATATTTTCTCATAACTAATAATAAACATGCTTCCCTGCAATTTTTTGAGAGACGACCCGAGGTTTAAATACTCGGTTATAAATTTTATTGGGTTTGCTTAAGTGACAACCAAAGTTTTTGTACGAAAGGATTTTTTGTTGGTTTAGAAACTATACTTACAACGTGATTACTTTATTTGCAAAATTCTTTACTAGCAAAAGTTCTCTCGTCAAAATGGCGCCGTTGCCGGGGAATTACAAACGTGTGCCTTATTATTGGTTATTGTAAATAATTTTTCTTTTCATTTCTTTGTTAGTATTTCTAGTTTTAGGAGTTTATTTTCATTAATTTTTATTAGTTTTTATTTTCTTTAGCTACTATGAATTCTCACCCCTCTGATTTCAAGTTTGGTTCCAATGTTGTTGTAAGGAATGGAAGCTATAATGAGAATAGGCATCAAGGTTGGAAGAATCAAAGATGGGAGGAGCCACAAGGATTTGATCAACCCTCTTGGCAACAACCCCCTCCAATGCGCTATAACCAACAACCATTCTGTGATGCATACCAAGACAATAGTTATGGTGAACCCTTTCGTGACAATCAACCTCCACCAAACTACTATGGTCAAGAGCCATTCCAGGGAGCGTACCAAGATGATAAATATGGTGGACCCCCTTGTAGTTACCAACAAGCCCCACCATATGCCTATGAGCCCCCTCCTCAACATAACTTTGAACCACCACACTCACAAGCCCCTTTTCACCATTCACCTCCATATGAACCACACCCAGAACCACCACCTCAATATTCACCATCTCCATATCCTTATTAAGAAGAACCACCTCTGTATTATGAGCCCTTTCTCCCAACAAATGAACCCTCCTATCCACCCCAACCTCCATTGGATAATAACACACTCATCTCTAACATCATTGGTCTCACCTCAACACTCCAAAATCTTATATCCCGCATGAACCAACCCTCTACCTCCAATATTCAACCCTCAAGCTCTAGTGCGCTTCCTTTTCAACCACATAATGATCTTCCCATCCCATCACCACCCTCCATGGAAGAGCACCCACATCCATCAATCCAAGAGTAAGATGATCCCAGTTATGCTATTGACAAGGAACAAGAGAAAAGGGATCATCTTAACAAATTCATACTTCATAAGAAGCTTGAGGAGGCCCTACAAGTGGAGGTAGTAGAGACCCTTGAAGTCGAAGGAGTGGTTGAAGAATTAGTGTAGGAAGACATCAAGGAGGAGTCTGATTTTGCCTTAGAGCAAAAGGAGGCCCAAAATGTGGAGATATGAGAGACCTTTGAAGATGAAGAAGTAGTTGAAGGGAGTTGTCATGGAAAGGAAATCATCAAGGAGGAGTACGATTTTATAATAAAACAACTGGACAAAGCAGCAATTATTGAAGAGGAAGAAGCGATGGCAGACTTAGGAGATGCTGAACCTTCATGGGAAAGTCCAGTCATAGAGCCTCCTTCCAAGATGCTTGATGTTGATTGTGAGGAGGGTGTACAACCTCCAAGGTATATCCTGATGGAGGACTCTGAAGAGGTTGATCAAGAGATGGAGATTAAAGAAGAAGAAGCACAACCTCTCATACCCTTGGTGAGCAATAAAGAAGAGATTGAATTAAAGGAAAGCTACCAAGAGGACGAAGTTGAAACTGAAGAAGCTTGTAAAGAGGTGGAAGTTGTCAAGGAAGAGCTCAAGGGAATGGAGCTGGAAATCACCTTGCCAAAGTTGTTAGAGATCTCTCCCCCAAAGCCATTACCATCCAATACAACATTCAAGTGGGTAAAGCACTTATCCTTAACCTTTACCTTCCCACTTGAATATGGGCTACTTGAGACAGATGGTCAGCTTAGAGCTCTTTGTGGCCTTAAGAGTAAGAGGGAGATGGTTAGTGGTTGGCAACACAATCCTAGGCTCATTGTGGTTGGGAGCTCAAAATCTAAATGCAAGGGTTGGTGTAGTGCTCGAATGAATGGGTCTGGAAAGTTGTTTGGATGCCTTAGTAAGAATTCAGATTGCTTACCACCCGGATGGAATCATCATGATCCACTTGAAGACGGGTGTAGAAACAAGATTTGGGATCCGAGAATATATGAGGATCAAATTTGGGAGCTCAAAGCTTGTGAAGAACTCCATCAAAGCTTGAGAAATTTACCTGGTATTGATAGAGCTTATTGGAAGTCCAAGCATTAGTGGAAGTTTCAAGACGAGTTCAAGCACAAGCCACCATGACAAGGAGCACACCAAATGTCCAACTTAAGGACTTTAACTAAAAGTTCTAGGTGGGAGACAACCCACCATGGTATGAAAGCACACCAATCGCACAAGCAACATCACGCGTATGCGTACCTGACACTTACGCGACATTTGAGATTTTGGCATTTCATGCGTGCGCGTCAATGACGCGCACACGTGGCCCTGAAAAATCGACGTAAAAGGTGTATTGGCTGAAAGTTGTGATGGCCTGGTGCTGGCACTGTGCTAGAGGCACAAAATCACCCACGCGTACGCGTCCCTGACGTGTGCGCGTCATTTTTAGTTTTTGAGCGATCACGTGTGCGCGTGCCTGACGCGCACGCGTCATATGCAAAGTTGGGCCACAACATTGAGTGAACAGAAAGTTGTGCGTGCGCGAGGTTGGTTTCGCGCGAGTATCACAAACACGGTCACGCGTACGCGTGCGCGACGCTCTCGCGTCGCCTTCTCAATTGCGCGCCCCACGCGTACGCATCAGTCACGCGTACGCGTCGACAGCGCCGCATCACCAGAACCCTGCAACGCCCACTTTACTTATCTTTTCTTTCCCAATCCTAATTTCTTTTCTTCTATCTTCTCTCCCTTCTTATTCTTTCTTCCTCCTTTCTTACTTTCTTCTTCTTCATCTCTTCAACTTCTCATCCCTATTCTTTTCCATTCTATTTTACTTAATTTATTTGCATACTTTCATTCATTGTATTCTAATTTTGTGCATGTTTTTATTTTTCCATTGGTGTTAAATTTTCTTATTCAACTGTTGCATCTTTTCTTGAATTATTCTGGTGCTTCATGACTTGTTTTATATTACTGGGTATTATTATTCATAAGTCAATGCTAATCTTTTATGATACTTGTATTCCATTTGCATTGCTATGCACTTACACTATCTTTTATTACCCAATCTCTCTCCCCCATTGTTGCAATTCTTGCACTATTGATATGCCATCTGCTTCTACTATTTTCTCACTTGCATGTTGTAGTTACCATGTAATTAAGACCCTCATTATTTGGCATTAACCCAACCATATTTTATTTGTTTTCTATCTTTATTTTTGGGTTACTTTTCTTCCCTTTTCTCTTCTTTCAGGATGGCCACCAGGAAGAGAACCGGAAGACGTTTACATGGGGCAACAGACAAGAACATCTGCACATTCTTTGGAGAGAAAAGCGTCAGTTGGAGCCACCCGTCCACTTGCACATCTGAGCATGCACCGAGGATGGTGCAATCTTTAAGTGTGGGGAGGTCGATACCGATCTTCATGGGTTAGTTATTTTCTTCTCAGCACTAATATTTTACTTTATTTGTTAGTTCATTGTTGCATTTGCATGTTTAATTGCATGTTTCTTTGATTTTATGCATTTAGTTACTACTTGGTTGAAGTTATATTTTCTTTTTCAAGAAATTTTTATAGTATTTCACTAATTTAAATTGAAAAATTTATGTTAAACTTGTTTGAAGACTGTAAATTGGAACATGAATTATAGCTAAGAATACACAAACCTGTGAGATTTGAGCCTAATTACATGGTTACATTATTTAACCATAATATTTTATTCTTGTGTATTTTTTTCTCTATGATTGCAATCTTTGCTTTGTTCCCTTCTATATGTCCATTGTTTAGTATATTCATGCATATATATGATTGAGGCCATTAATTGCTATTAGCTCACTTATCCCGAATAGCCTATCTTTACAATTACCTTTGTTCACCACTTTGAGCCTTTTAATCCCCATTTGTTCTATATTTTACCACATCACTAGCCTTAAGCAGAAAAATAATTAATTACCCCAATTGAATCTTTGGTTAGCTTAAGATAAAGATTGTGTATCAATTAAGTGTGGGGAATTGTGGGAACTTGGGTTGCTGAAAAAGGCATTATGTTTTATTAACCAAAATATTGGAAATTTGGGTGCATACTCATGTGAAACCAGAAAAATCCATGTGCATTGATATGTTATGTTTACTTTTATATTTTTAATCAAAAAAATAAATAAATAAATAAATAAATAAAAGAAAGAGAAAAAGAAAAAAAAAGAGAAAGAAAAAAAATATATATAATATAAATAAATAAATAAGGGGACAAAATTACCCCAATGCTAAGTTTAATAAAAGATCATTGCATATGTGACAAAATTAAAGAAAAGTTGATGCATGAGTATGTGATGCAAAAGTGAAAATTATGGGTAGCTAGGCATGAATTTAGAGTTACATAGAATGTGTATGTGTGTTAGGTGAAAGCTTAGGATAATCAAAGATTGATATTTTAGCTCACTTGGCCATACATGTATCCTCACCCTTACCTTAGCCCCATTACAACCTTGAAAAGATCTCATGATGTTTGCATTGGTATATTAAATATTTGTTGATTAGTTAGATGAAGAACAAAATTTTAGAAAGCATGACTAGAGAAGAATAGAGTAAATTAACCTTAGACACTTGAGAGATTTGAGTGCATATACACTACCAGTGAGGGTTCAATGCTTGATTCTATGCTCCCTGCTTTCATGAGCTGTCTTCTTACAAGTCTACTTGTCTTTACTAAATGATTTGAATTAGTGGAATCTGATTTATGTTTGTCTTGGAAAATTTGTTTACTTTTAACCAAGTAGGAAAAAGCATTCTGCATTTAGTTACATTCATACAGATAGGTTGTATTTCATAAGTTTTACCATTCCTCTTTACTCTCTTATAGCTTCTCTTGAGCTTAGCATGAGGACATGCTAATGTTTAAGTGTGGGGAGTTTGATAAACCACTATTTCATGGTTTATCCTGTGCTAATTTGAGTGGTTTTTATCAACTCTTTACTGACTTATTCATATGATTTGCATGATTTTACAATTCCTTCCTAATTTTGTGCTATGATTGAAAACATGCTTCTTTGCACCTTAAATTTGCTATGTTTGATCCTCTCTTATTACCATTCGATTCCTTGATATGTGTGTTAAGTGATTTCAAGGTTTATAGGGTAGGAATGGCTTAGAGGATGGAAAGGAAGCATGCAAAAGTGGAAGGAACACAAGAAACTGAAGGAACTGCTAAAGTTGTCCAGCCTGACCTCTTGGTACTAAATCGACCATAACTTGAGCTATAGAAGTCCAAATGAAGCAGTTCTAGTTGCGTTGGAAAGCTAAAATCCGGGGATTCGCAATGATATATAATTTGCCATATCTGCCTCGAAGATAAGTGACACACACGCGTGGATCACGCATATGTGTGACCTGGAGAAAATTCAATCCACGCATACACGTGGACGACGCGTACGCGTGACTTTGCCGCGTGCTGGACGTACCAGAAATTGCTGGGGGCGATTTCTGGGCTGTTTCTGACCCAATTTTTGGCCTAGAAAACACATATTAGAGGCTATAAAGTGGGGAAATCCATCCATTCATCATTCAATCATCATTCATTCAATACACACAATTTTAGGTTTAGATGTAGTTTTTAGAGAGAGAGGCTCTCTCCTCTCTCTTAGGTTTTAGGATTACGATTTCTTCGTCTTTTCAATTCTAGGTTCAATGTTCCTTTAATTTGATTTCACTTCTACTTTTATTTATTCTATCACTTTAGTTTGTTTATTTTCCCAATTTGATTTATGAACTTCATGTTAGATTTAATTTTCTTTATTTAATATAATTTGAGGTATTTCAGATTTATGATTGTTTTCTTCCATTTATGATATAAATAATTTGGATTTTTCTCTTTTGGCTTTGGTTGAGTAAGTGGTGATACTTGAGTTATCAAACTCGGTGCTGATTGAAAATTGGAATTTGCTGATTGATTTGGATCCCTCTAAAGCTAGTCTTTCCATAGGAATTAACTAGGACTTGAGGAATCAAATTGATTAGTCTACTTGACTTTCCTTTATTTAGTAAGGGTTAACTAAGTGGGAGCAATAAACAATTCTCATCACAATTGATAAGGATAACTAGTATGGGATTTCCAGTTCTCATACCTTGCCAAGAGTTTTTCTAGTTATTAATTTATTTTCTTGCCATTTAAATTCCTTGTTCAAACCTTTCAAAAACCCAAAAATATATTTTCTCATAACTAATAATAAACACACTTCCCTGCAATTCCTTGAGAGACGACCCGAGATTTAAATACTCGGTTATAAATTTTATTGGGTTTGCTTAAGTGACAACCAAAGTTTTTGTACGAAAGGATTTTCTGTTGGTTTAGAAACTATACTTACAACGTGATTACTTTATTTGCAAAATTCTTTACTAGCAAAAGTCCTCTCGTCAAGAGTCAGGTAAGCAATTAGATTTACAAGCAAGCAAAGGTATACAAGAACGATAATGTACAGTTGGAAAGCATTCGAAACATATTCCAAGGAGCATGTTTGGAACAAAGGATTCCAATGCAAGTAATCAACGAAAGAGATAACATCAAATTATATTGGCACGAATAAAGATTCCGGAACTAACTCCATAACTTCTAACGCTCCTAAACCCCATGATTCGCGTCACCTATTAACTCTATTTCGTCCATGACAACCCATTAGTGCTCCCATTAGTCCTCTATTTCACCAATTTCTTTTATCTAAACCAGAGTTCTATATTTAAAAAATAACTCTAAACACACCCAACTCAACTCCATATTCAATCACAACCAACCATGCCTCAATTTGAACCATTTCATTCCATGAATTGTCAAATATACAAACACAATTATCAATTTGTTAACATTCATATGTTCACATTCAAAATCCTCATCCATTAGCATCAAAATCATCATTCATCAATCCATCTTACCAACACCAACCACACTCACATCAATGAATCATTAATCTGACCATACCTCATCATTTTAACATATATTGACAACTAAAATCATTAAACATGATCCAAACACATATTCAACTTATCCTATAGTAATCTAGCCTAAGTTTTTACGATACCATACATATTGTATACAAGAAACCAAAATCATACCTTGGCCGATTCCTCATAAAATCCGGAACCTCACCATTTGTCACCGTTCCACGAAACCCAAGCTTCCAAGGTCACACCAAACGGGTTTTCGACTCCCCAAAATCCAATATCAAGTCTCCAACTCTACCAATTTGTTTTCAAAATACACAATTCAGAATAATTTCACAAAATAACACTAAAATTATCATCGAGTTCACTAATTAGGTAAATTGAAAAGGATTAAATGTTTCTCACCTTACCAATGGAAGATCGAAGCAAGACCTAGCACATTCTTAAGGTCAATATGATCCTAAACATCAAGATTTAACCAAATCTCAACACATGCACTCATTAATTTTTGAAATTGAGGGATGAACAGATGAGAATAAGAATGAGGCTTACCTATGAAATTGTTAGATGGGTCTTGTAGAGCTTGTCGCGGTGAACGCGTGACCACAAACGATGCAGCGATTGAAACTCCGGATCAAAAGTTATGGCAAATTGAAATTGAATAAGGGTTTTGGTCTCCCTCCCCCTTGCTCCCCCCTTTTCCCAGCGTGTTTCCCTCTTTGGTTGTGAAAGAAGATCCATGCTCTTCATATATATAAAGGGTTGAATTGGGTCTTGGGCCCAATACGGGCCCAGTTTGTCCGGTTCGACTCAATCTTGAGCCAAATTCTTTAAAATTAGTGTCAAAATTCTTGTTTTAATTAGCTCTACTACACTAAACTATAAAGTTTCCTTTCCTAATTTCTTAGATTAATAATTAGTTTATTAGCTAATTATTTACTAATTTCTCAGATTTTACAGAATAATATAATGATAATGATGATAATGATTGTCAAATTTTTAACTCAACTATTTTATTTTTTTTAATTATACTGAGAGCAAATAAAAATAAAAATAAATTTATAAATCAAAAAACAAAAGAAATTTTATTTTAAAAATTTAAAAATAACATATCCAAAAATAATTATCGTAATATTGAGGCAATGATTCAAACTTTTCTAAAACTAATCTAATCAAATGCTAATATTAGAATCAAATTATTTAAATAATATTTAAAATATTCTAAACCTTAGATACATATAGATTAGAATCATTTTCGTAACGATAACCAACTAAAATAATACCATCAGCTTGAACATTTAATATCTGTGCAAATTCATACCATTCTCTTAAATAAACTTCATCATTCGTTATCTATGTAATGCGATAAGATATAGAATAGCCACACTGAAAAATTAAATTGACCTTTATTTCCATTAGTGGCATTGTATTAACGCACCATAAGGTCAATAATTCCTGAAAAAAAAGTGCAATATGTTATAAAATTATTTTTATTACGAAAGGTTTAAAAGAAGAAAAATTTAAATTTAATACCAATTTTTGAAATTGTAACTCCAAGACTGATACAATTCTAACAAAACTAAAGCTAAATTGAGAAAACTCAATCTCACTATATGCTCCACTTCAAAGATTTTTCGGCAGACGTAGTAGAAAGCATAGAGGGAATGGAATCTAAATTTGGCCTATAAAGCTCATTAGATATAATTGCTCAATAAAAAATCGAGCTCTTCCTAAGAAAACTAACTTTACTCATATTTCATTAGAATATATGAGTAGATCCAACCATCCTTTAGTAAAATAGAGTTCACTACCTCTTTGTTGAACTCTTACATATATGTAATTGGAACTCGAATCAGTGAATATAATTCGAGGTGGTATTTGATGGATGTGATGCATTATAAACAATTGCAGTAAAGGATAATCGCACTGTAATATTAAACGAAAAAAATAAGTTTGAGTAAGAACAATTATCAAATTATCAAAAAAAATACTAATAAAATGGCCACATAAAAAAATCATAAAAAATTATAACTTGTACCTTAAAAGAATCAACTTCGATGAAAAACGAAGAATAAATTCTTATTCTATGAAGTACTCAAGAAATAATAACAAATTAAAAAATTAAACAAAATATTTTGGCTCTTAAACCTAAACTCATAAATCACAAAAAATACTATATATAACCTTTAGTAACATGAAATTAATTATAAAAATTAATTATTGATATCAATATCAATTTGATACTATATGATACACACATGCATTAAAGTGAATATTAACAAAGCTATTAACATTTAGATCATATTTATGTCTAGTTATGTTTGATTAAAAATTATATTATAATGCTTGATAATTAGAATGATTAATAATTAGTATAATTAGAATAATTAATAATTAGTGTAATTATTTAATAAATGCTGATTTCATATAATTATAAAAAAAATATCTTTTTCAAAAATAAGTTTAGAAGACAGAGGTAAGTATACTGGCACCAGAATGTGCCACGTCAGTATTTTTCGTGCCAGAATGATACTTGTTATAGAATATAATAATTATATATAATTGACAACTAGTATAATTATTCATTAAATGCTAATTTTCATATAATTATAAAAAAGATACTTTCTTAAAATAATTTGAGAAGAGAGAGGTATGTATATTAACACCAAAATGTGTCACGTCAGCATTATTTTGAAATTACATCTCTAAACTTGACATAATTTTAGCAAAATTGAATATAAATTGAGAAAATTCAATCTCATTATATGTTCTACTTCAAAAAATTTTGGGCAGACTAAGAAAGTATGGAAGGGATGGAATTTGAACTTGGCCTATAAAACTTCTTGAAAGCAATTATTCAATAAAAAATCAAACTCCTCCTAAAAAAACTAACTTTATTCAAATTCTGTTATATTGGTAATATATGAGTAAATCCAACTATCTCTCAGTAAAATAGAGTTCATTGTCTCTTCATTAAATTGTTATATCCATGTAATTAGAACCCGAATAAGTGAATACTGTAAAACCTGGTCAAACCGTAATTAATTAAATTATAAATTAAATAGGAGCGAATATGGTTAGAAAATTTAGCAATCAAAATTTGATAATTTAAATATGATATTTGGACTCAGTGAATTTTTCTGAGTCGGAAAACAATTCTCTGAATAATAATGCATACTGGAAATTTGACCGGTAGTACCGGCTGCAATCTGTCCGGTACTGTGGTTGAGAAAATCAATTAGAAGTGAATAATTTTAAAAAATAAGAATTTATAATTTGAGAAGATAGAAATATTTAAAATATGATTTAAAACTCTAATATTAAAGGTTTTGGCCCAAAGTTAGGCCAACGGACTAAAACAAGTGAACCGGGCCCAAGTGGGCCCAAGACCCAACATATATATGGCCTAAGTAAGGCCATTCAGCAGCCCCCCTCCCCCCTCCCCATTCTTGTGTGAAACACGTTGGAGAGAAGAGAGGGAAGAAGAGAGAAAACCCTAACCCCTCTTGATCTTCAAACCACCATAACTTTTTCTCCGGAACTTCAATTGACGAGCCGTTTATGACCACGCATCGCTCTTCTCATCCTCTACAATTCTATCTAAGTTTTGTGGTAATTATTCCACTGTCCTCTACCCAGTTTTTGTTTTCCCCCTTAAATTCGAGTTTGGGTATGGGTGTTGAGCAATTTTATGATTTTGGTTGTTTAGGAGTGCTCTAGTATGAGCCATTGGTGAGTTCCATCAACCACTTTCGTGGGTAAGGTAAGAAACCCTCTAACCCTTATGATTTATCAATTTCATGAACCCTAGGTTAATTATAAGTGTGAAAATTGATTATGTTAGAGTATTGGGTGATTTTGGTGCACAATTGGAAGATTGATATTGCTTGTGGGACCTTGGTAAGGCTTGGAGCTAAGGGTTGGTGGAGACTTCTAAAGAAGAGGCTCAATTAGTTTGGCTCCAAGAGGTACGGTTTAAATTTCATTTAAGTACCGTGTGGTGTGATGAGATTTCCTAGGCTAGATGCCCCTAGGATTAAGTTTGGATTGTATAAATAGTTGGTACTCATATGTATAGTTGATATGTAATGTAAATTAATGATTAGGTTGAGAATTGTGTGAATTTGTATGTTTGGTGTGTTGAGAATTTGATGAATTGGATAATGAATATTGGTTTGTGGAATATGCATTTAAATTGTGAATTTGGGCCAGAGGCCGTGAATCTTGGGCCGAAGGCCGGAAAGAGGTAAGGAAGGTAAGTGATGTGTGTATTGTGTGAGTGTGTGAATAAATGGGAGGAATGTGGAATAATAAGAAATTAGGAATTTAGGAGGGGGAGGTGACGAAATTGAATTGAATTGTGTAGATGAGGTAGGTTTGGTTTTGGTTGAGTGTAATTATGTGAATGTGGTTGGGTTGTGGTCATTTGGATGAGTGGAAGTGAATTTGGCTTGTGAACATTGAAAAAATTGGTGATTTCTTTTTTTCCGTAAAGAACTGATTTTTTTACCAACTTCAGCGGTCCATAACTCGGTCCTCAGAGTTAGAAATTCTTCAAAATTAGATTTTTATGAAAGTTCATCCAACGATCTTTCCAGCGGTTCAGAAATGGTTGAAAAAAAATTTTGTAGAAGAAGTTATGTGTGGCGGAAGTTTGAGGTTTGAAAATGAAATTCTGCAGCTTTTTAAACTTAGTAAAATTTTTTGGTAAAACGTACTTTGACGCGCACGCATGGCCGACGCGCACGCGTCACTCACGATTTTTACTCTCTCACACGTGCACCTGGCCAACACGTACGCGTCGCTGTATTGATGCAGGTGGGTGGTATAAATTCCAAAGAGTTGTGATGGTAGCGTGCCGGTTTTGTGCGAGGAGCACAAAATGCATCCATGCGTACGCGTGGTTGACGCGCACGCATCACCCTACCTCTCTACTTCCCACGCGTGTGCATGGGCGATGCTTACGTGTCACCCGCTTTTCTCCCTTCCCACGCGTGCACGTGGGCAATGCGCACGCGTGACCCCGTTTTCAGCAAAATTTGATTTTTGAGTTTTTAAAGCCGAATTTCATACTTCTAAGCCTCCATTTTCATCCTTTAAGTCCTAAATTTTTATAGTATAGCTAGTAATGAGAAGAAGCTAGGAAATGTGATAACTTGTTGATGAAGAAAGACTTGGAGTAATGAATTGTGATTGAGGAAGTGCAGAAATGATGGTTTGAAAATGAATGTGATGTGTGACCCCGGGTAGTAGGCATGGCGTTGTCCACTTGCTCCGGGTATGAGACGGGGAAGGAGAATTATGATAAATGAGTTTAATTATGGAGTTTTGAATGAATGTATGTCTGTAATACCTGGGTAGTAGCAAGGGTCATGGTTCGTCCCACTTGCTCCGGGTCATTGTTTGAGAATTGGTAATAATGAAGAGTGATTATGAATGAATGTGTATTTGTGATACCTGAGTAGTAGTAAGGGTTGTGGTTCGTTCCGCTTGCTCCAGGTTAATGTTTGAGATTTGATAACAATGATGATTGATTTTAAACTGAATGAATGTATGTTTTGAGATCCTGGGCAGTAGCAAGGGTTGTGGTTCGTCCCACTTGCTCCAGGTCAGAGATTGTGACGCCTGGATAGTAGCAGCAGTAGTGGTGATTCCACTCGCTCCAAGTTGAGCTTTTAAACACCCGCCTGGGTAGTAGCCATAGTAGTGGTTGTTCCACTGGCTCTAGGTTAAGCGGGTAGTATCAAAGGGGTTATAGCTCAAGCCCACTTTCTCCGCATGGGTGTTTCTGTCCATGGTTAGCAACTAGGACGTGTCGGGTTAGCTATATAACCGACAGATGATATCATCAGCCATAGGGCAATCATACATCATTTGCATATGTTTGAATTGCTTGAGTTTGCCTATTTGTTTTGGATTGCTATATCATATATGCTATGTTACCTGATTATGTGCTACTTGTTCTACTTGTACCTTATTGTGTATTACTTGTCTGTATTGCTTGTATTTGTACAACTGAGAGGTCCCTCATGCTGGTGTCGGTTGACGCTGAGGGCCATTCTTGTTGAGATGGAGTAATGATATGATTAATTTAAAATGATGATTATTGAATGAGGTAGTTTGAGTTCCCTGGGTAGACGCAGTGAAGTGATTTCACTTGCTCCAGGTGAGGATATGAAGTATTGATATAGAATTGTTGAGACAGAATAACTGGTGATGGTTTTGTTTATGATTCTGATTCTGATTCTGATTTGTTGGAGAGTTAGAAAGTTGGGAAGCATGAGGAAGAGGAATTAGATTTAGTATTCTCTTATGACAGTTGCCTATTTATGGATTACCGAGAACATAGGATGAATATTGGGTGAAAGAAAGTTTAGGATGCTTAGTGAGTTTTTATTACAGTGCATTGTATTTATTTGGCACTTTTACCGTACTAGGAACCCATGGGTCGGGGGTTCTCATTCTGTATATATCTCTTGTTTTTCAGATGCAGGTCCAGGTGCTCAACAGTGAGCGGTGATTGGTCTGAAAGATAGCGAAGACCTTTAAGATCTCTTATTTACATTTTGCTTAGATTCTCTCCGCTTTTGTTTTTAAAGAACTTATGCTATGTATTTAATCCTTTGGAAAAACTTGCCTATAGAGGCCTTGTGCAATTTTTGGGAGATATTAGGAGATATGGTTGTCAAACTGCTTTTATACTGTACCCTAGCCGGCCTAAACTTCGCGAGTCGCGACTAGTGGCTAATTATTTATGTTACCTATCTATATTTTGTTTTATCTTATTCTTCTCGATGGCATTATCTTTATATCGCCTCAGTTCACGCTTTACCTTCTTTTTGTCGATACGTGAGCGCTACGAATTTGTGATTTTATTTTTACTCCTTTTCAGGCTTCTCGATTAATACTCCTTTCAATTATACTTATAAACTATGTATTAAAAATCCACCTTGAGAGTCGTACCACCTTATTATCATTGACTTATGACTCGAGCATAAGGATTTGAATATTAGGGTGTTACAAATAAAACTCGAGATGGTATTTGATGGATGTGGTGCATTATAAACGATTGTGGCAAAAGACAACCAAGTTGTAATATTAGACGAAAAGAATAAGTTTGAGTAAGAATAATTATCAGATTTTAAAAAGAATAATAATAAAATGGCTACATAAAAAAATTGTAACTTATACCTTAAAAGGATCAACTTCAATGAAAAACGTAGAATATATTCTTAATCTACGAAGTAGTCAAAGAAGAATAACAAATTAAAAAATTAAAAAATTATACAAAATACTTTGGCTCTCAAATTTAGACTTATGAACCATAAAAGAAACACTATCTATAACCTTTAGTAACATAAAATTAATTATTGATATCAATATCAATTTGTCACTAATTAATACATGCACACATTCATTATAGAGCATTTAACAAAGCTATTTACGTTAGTATCATATGATAATTAGAATTATAAATTTATTCGTTTAATTTTTTATTATTGATATCAATATCAATTTCTCATCGACTATGTTTGATTAAAAATTATATTATAATAATTCACAATTAGAATGATTAATAATTAATATAATTAGAATGATTGAAAATATTAATAATTAATAATTAGTCTAATTATGCATTAAAGGTTGATTTTTATATATAATTATATAGAAGATATTTTTTAAAATAAGTCAAAAAGAGAAAGGCATGCATAATGATTTATGTACCCTTTCTGAAATACTTTTTTTATGGTGGTCCTTGATATTCGTGATTTTCACTATTTTAGTCCCTTAAATTCAAATTTTATTATATTAGTCTCTGAAATTCAGATTCAGATACCATAATGGTTTATGCATCTTTTTTTATATTGGGTCACCGAATGAAATACTAAACTAACTCTAATTTATCATGTTGAATATAGGGATACATGACGTTATTTTATTTTGTAGCTTAAATAAGACAAAAATAAGGTCGTTTTTAGAATAAGAAGAGATAAAATGATTTGCACATCATTTAAACTCTATTTTTTCTACTTAATTTTGTTTTGTTTAAGGACTAAAATAAAATGTCGTTTAATTCTGTGTGTAGCGTGACAAGTCAAAGCTATTTTAGCATTTTATTCGCTGATTCAGTATTAGAAAAGATTTTGAAATCAATATGATATCTATCATTTTTAGTATAGTAAATTTTAAATTTAAGAGACTAAAATAATAAAAATTATAAATTTGAAAAACTATTTTAGAGATTTGGTAAAAAAAAAAAAGTCGATATCTCGAACAGTTTTATAAAATTAATTACTATATCATAATTAGAATATATCGTCACATGATTAGCACTTAAATAAATGTTTGTGGACATGCATTATGTAAGCACCTATATAATAATTAATTAAGATGCAAACAACATATCTATATAATTTTCATATCTGATAACTCCATAATACACATTCATCGATTAGTCATGCCATTATGCCAAGTCCAAATCATAAGTTTAAATTTATATATTTCAATGTAACATGACAAGAATTGAATTAGATTGTCAAATAACAAATACAATGGTACTATTATATAGTATATACCGTCATTAATAATATAAGCATCTTTCTAATCTTAATCAATGCCAATGCATGTAAGGAATATTTGCCTCATGTATATGCTGCTGCTGATGATGCTGGTTAACGATGAGGTCATGATAGGGATTCCTTCACTTGGAAGTAGAGTAAAAGAAATATTGCATACTTGTCACCCATAAATAAATAAATTGTATCATTCATAGTCATAGAGAGAAAACCTCCACCATATACATATCTTCACAATAGATTATATTATTTTTTTTATTTTATTTTCTCTTTCTTTCGCATTCACTTCTAAAATAAATAATTAAGATCGATGTTATTTTGAATTTTTTTTTTTAATATTGGACCTTAAATAGTATTTTTCACTGGTTGATACTCTTGTAAAAAGTGCTGTCAGAAAAGAGAAAAAGCCACCACTCACATAAACATCACCAAAATGACTTTATGGTAAAGACGCCTACGTGACAAAATCTAAACCATATATTCTAAAGCCACACTTTTTACTTAAAACCGTAACTCTTCACAAAGAAAAGCGTCACCTAATGGAAAAAAATAAATTAGAAGATTTAAGAGAAGAAATAATTAAATTATCAAAATTAATAGATCAAAAATTAATGATTTTAACTAATGTTAATTGTAATGACACCGAATTCTTAAAATCAATACAAAATGATTTTTCTCAAAATCTTTATTTTACTATAACTTTTATTGAAGGACTTCAAAAACCTGAAAAAACTTATTTTTCACACGGAATTTCAAAAAAATGTTACTATGGAAATGATTTTCCACATCTTTATCATACTTTTAACCCACAATTAAATTCTATAGTAGATATGCTTGAAGAAATATTAGTATCTATAAAATTTCAAAGAAATAAGGAAAAAGAGAATCCCAAAAAAGAAAAGTTTCAAAATATAATCAACGTAACAGATTTAAAAGTAAAACCACCATTGAAATTATGAATATTGAAGAAAAATTAGAAGAAGTTACAATGCTTTTTAAACAATTAAAAATGGCTCAAGAAAATAATATTATAGAACAGGGATTTCAAATAGAAGAAGAATTAGTAAATTCTGAAAATATAGAAAATGAAGAACACATCCTAGATTATTCAAGTGACGAAGAACCAGCAATTCCAATACAAGTAAAAAATGAAGCTGGAACATCTAAGGATAATCAATCTCAATTTAAATGGGAAACAGGTTTTGATAATTATGCTTTTAAAAAAGGATTTATAAATAAAGATTCAAAATATACAAAAATACCATCAAAATACGTTCCTAAAATCCAGGAAATGGAAGGAGAAAGAATGCTTGACTTAGACTGTAAAAAGAATGAAAAAGAAATTTTCGAAAATTGGTTAAATTCCTTCTTATTAGAAGCCTTTACTAATCCAAAACTTAGTGAATTATCTGGAAGAGATATTTGAAATTACATAGGGTTTCATACTAAAGGAACTATAAGAGATTATATGACATCAATAGAAAACCAAATAATAGAAGAATTAGCAACAAAAACAACAGCTTATGATAAGATATTATATATCATGATGATTCTATATAAAGAATTTTTTGGAAAAAATATTATAGATCATAGACAAGAAGTCTATAATAAAGAATATCAAGAAGCAAAAAATCATTTAGCTAATATTCAGATATATGATCTATGTAATGTGGAGTCTTATATATGTGAATATAGAATACATTATTACAAATTAAAAGAAGAAGATAAAAATCATTATCTTAGTATGTATATAACAAAACTTCCATATCCTGCTAATGAATTTATAATGGGAAGATTTATAAGAGAAATAAATAGAGGGACAATTGAAAATAATTTTGGTGGAGCAACCTCTGCAATAAGAGAGGAAATAAAAGAACGTTGTATGCAAGAAGCGACTCAAAAAAGATTTGCAAATATAATTAAAATTTGCTGTCAGGATAATGAAGAGATACCTCAAAAATATGGTCTTAATAAAAATTTTCAAAGAAAAAGAAAATATCAATTTAGAAAAAGAAAATACTATCCAAACTGGAGAAAAAAGAGGTATTTTAGAAAAAGAAATAACAATAAAAACAAAAGACAAAAAAGTGACTATTGCCCAAATAAAAAAGAAAATTGTAAGTGTTGGTATTGCCAAGAAGAAGGACACTACGCAAATGAATGTCCAAAAAAGAAAGATAAAAAGGATCTTACCAAACAAATAGAAATTGCTAAGTCTTGTTTCATGGAACCATTAGAAGAATCTGATGATAACCTAGACTATATTTTTGAATATGTCTCAGAAACAGACTCAGAGACTGAGTAATAATGCCACATTTATTACTATAAAAATAACAGAAAAGTTTATAAATGCTTTCATAGATACTGGAGCAACACAATGCTTTGCTAGTACAAATATAAAACTTGATTGGAAAAAATTAAAGAAACCATTAAGAGTTAGAATAGCTGACAAATCAATACATAAAATTGACCAAAAAGCAGAGATGGCTGAAATTTTTATTCAAAATTATAGGTTCATTGTTCCATCTATATATATGTTAGATTCTGGAATGGATTTTATCATAGGAAATAACTTTTTAAAGCTATATCATCCATTCATTCAAGAATTAACATATATAGTTTTAAAAGCTCCACACGATTTTTCAATAAATCAAAAATCAAAACGTATAAAAATACCAACTACTACTATAGATAAGATCTTAAAATTTAAAATATTTTCTATATTAGAGACATGTTATTTAAATTTATACTTTCAGATAAATATTCCAAAAATTAATCTTGAAATAAGGATAGAAGAACTTTTGGATGAAATTTGTGCTAAAAATCCTTTAGATATTAAAAATACAAATAACGAATTAGTAAGCATTAAATTAAAAGATTCTACAAAAGAAATAAATGTTCCAAATAAAATTCCTTATTCCGCAAGAGATAGGGAAGAGTTCTCATTAGAATGTAAAGATCTTTTGGAAAAAGGAATTATAAGATTAAGTAAAAGTTCTCATGCGGTTCCGGCCTTTTATGTCGAAAACAATAATGAAATTAAAAGGGAAAAACAAAGAATGGTAATTAATTATAAGAAGATGAATGAAGCAACTGTTGGTGATGCTCATAAACTTCCAAGAAAAGATTCTATTTTAGAAAAAATCAAAGGAGCAACTTGGTTTTCATCTCTTGATGCAAAATCAGGATATTGGCAACTTCGTTTAGATGAAGAAACAAAGAAATTAACTGCTTTTACTTGCCCAACAAAAGAATCAACAAGTGTGTTACTTTATGAATGGAATGTATTACCATTCGGATTAAAACAAGCCCCAGGTATTTACCAAAGATTTATGGAAGAAAATCTAAAAGAGTTAAATGAATTTGTTTTAGTTTACATTGATGATATATTAATCTTTACAAAACAGGATAAAGAAGATCATCTTCAAAAATTATTAATAGTTTTAGAAAGATGTAAAGAAAAAGGATTAGTTCTTAGCAAAAAGAAAGCAAGAATAGCAATACAAGAAATAGAATTTCTTGGATTAATTCTATCCACCCAAGGAAAGCTAAAACTTCAACCAAATGTTTTAGAAAAGGTAAATTTATTTCCTAATAAAATAGAAGATAGAAAACAATTACAAAGATTTTTAGGATGTATAAATTATATTTCTGATCAAGGATTTTTAAAGAATATAACAGAATATACTAAAAACTTATTTCCAAAAATAAGTACTAAAAAAGAATAGAAATGGGAAGAAAAAGATAGTATGCAAATTCAAAGAGTCAAGGAATTATGTAAAAAACTTCCAGAACTTTATATTCCAGAAGAAAACGACTACTTAATAGTAGAAACAGATGCTTCAGACATAACCTGGTCGGGATGTCTAAAAGCTAAGAAAGCTATAAAAAGTTTGGAACAAGAAAAAGAATCACTAGATTCTAAATATTCCCCAAAGGAATTACTTTGCAGGTATATTTCAGGGACTTTTACCCCAACAGAACAGAGATATACTACTCATGAAAAGGAAACTCTAGCAGCAATTAAATCTCTTAAAAAATGGAAAATTGATCTACTACCCAGAGATTTTACATTAAGGACAGATTCAAGTTACCTAACAGGTTTCATTCGATATAATTTAAAGGTTGATTATAATCATGGACGATTGGTAAGATGTCAATTATTTTTGTTACAATATCCAATAAAAATTGAGTATATTAAGGGTGACAAAAATATTATTGCAGATACATTAACAAGAGAATGGAGTTCGTTTACAACGCATTAGATCAAGAAATTCAAAAGTATGAACAAGAGCTCGAAAAATGCAAGCATTGTCACCAAATTAGAACACAAATCCGATCTCTCAAGAAGGTCATTGAAGCAATGAAATCAACACAACAAGCGAAATCATCAGAGTTCAGCCAGCTAAGCGTGGTGGACAAATCAGGTGAAGAAAAAATTTCAGAAAATAAAATAATTGCTGAAATTATTAAAAAATCCACCCAAGATAAAAAATATTATGTGATTTATAATGGCCCTATGAAAGGAGTATATGATGCCTGGGAAAAAGCAGCACCATTCACACATCAATCAAGGATAATTCATAAAGGAGGATTTTTAACACTAGAAGAGGCAAAGGAATCCTTCAGGGAATATGAAGCCCTTCATCCAGAGCAAACCCTAAAAAGAGCAGATAAAGCTCCAATTCAAGCCCAGAGAACAGGAATAATAAGAAACATTCCTACAAGGGCAGAAATCAAGGAAAAGAAAAGGGTCTGTAGATCAAATCTCAGAGAAACCCTTAATATAGTCCTGAATTGGATTGAAGAAAAAAGGGCAATCTTGGGATATTATCCTGTTGCCAAAGAACAGCTAACAAAGCTGGTTATCTTTCCAGATGCTTGTAAGACCCAGAACTTTTGAAAAGTCTTATTATGATCAAGTCTCAAATCATATAGCTATTTATAGCCTTAATTTCAGAGATTATTTTATTAAAGATAATTAAGGCAAGTTTTGATTTATTGGATTTGAGATAAGTTATGATTATTATCTAATTTTATAATTATTGGATTATTTCCTATATTTAAAGTATAAGGTTGATAGTTATGAAATAATAAGGATTTTATATGATTTGGATTAGATAAGTAATATTTTAAATATTATTACTGCTATTTTGGAAAATGAAGAAATTAAGTATATTATTTCTAACTTTTAGATTTGGGCATTTTATTGAAAATAATTTGTGAAATTGATGAGCAAATAGTATTTTCTATGTACAAATAGTGTTGGATTTAATTTGGGTTTCAATTACTATATTATTCCCAATTTTATGTGAAATTACCATAATGCCCTTAACCCTAATTTTTAAAATGAGGAAACCCTAACCCGGTAACCCATTACCCGACCCGGTTCTCTCTCAACCCCACTCAATCCCCCCAAACCCAGCCGCAACACAGCAACAATAGCTGAAAAAGAAATGGAACGAAGAAAGAAAAGGTTAGGAGGAAAAACGGGAAGAGGGAGAAGGGAAGAGGAAGGAAGGCGCCGGCGGGCAGCACTGCCGCCGCGCCGTCGTGTTACCGCCGAAGGAGAGGAAGCCGCGGACCATGGTCACGGGTGGAAGAGAGAGCGCGAGCCAGGGCACGCGAGACGGAGCCGCCACTGCTGGGTCGCCGTCCATCCTCGTCCCACCGCGTCTCGCGATCACCGCCGCCGCGCCGGTCACCCTTCGAGCTCGCCATCAAAGACGTCGCGTCTCTGTCACGCGAGGGGAGTGTGACCCACCGCGCGGAGCTGCGCTGCCGTGCATCTCCGCTGTCGTCACTGACTGACCAGCCCGTCGCGTCGCCGCCGTCAAATCCGTCCCTTGCCGCCGCCGTTGAAGCTGCGAACAGAGAAGAGGGAAAGGGATGAGTCGCGCGGAAGCTACCTACGTCACCACTGGAGGGGAGATCCGCGCCGTTGCTGCGGTTTATGCCGCCGGAATTGCTCTGCCGCCACCAGAATTTCTGGTCGCTGACGTTTTGGTGAGCTTGCCCTATTTCTGGTTCCTCCTAGTTCTGCCAATTCAATATTACTCTGAAACTGTCATTGAAACTGTTGTATTTAATGAAGTGGCTGTCATAAGTTACGTTGTCGCTACCGGAGAAGCTGTTGTGGTCGCCGGAACCATCACCAGAGCTTCTTCAGTTTGATTCAGTCTTTAATCCTTTCTCACGGTAAGCATTTTCATTCCGGAGCTCTTGAAAATCAATATGCTGTAATGTTTGGCCAGAGATTCTGAGGTTTTGTATCATAGGGTCAAGCTCCGGTAATTGCGGGTCACGATTAAAGCTGCCACCGAACCGGTTTGTAGACCGCCGCTGTTCGGTTCAGCCGTTCTTTATTCATTCCGGTAAGCATGTTCAATTTTCGAAAGCCCTGCGTTGGTGTTATGTTCCGTGTAGTAAAGTGATTGCGATGTTAATGGTTTTAGGAGGTAGAATTCGGTTTGTTTATGCCGCTTGTAGCTGTTTCTGCTTTCGAGAGGGAGCAAGCAGGGCCGAGGTTCTAATTGTCGGTGATTTCGGGCTGAGCAAAAAGGAATCAGTTAACAAGTTTGGGTTATGGCTTGCGTTTTGAGGTAGGGGCGCTTTCCGAAAACTACAGTTTATTATTGGAATTATTACATATGGATACTAATGTGAGATAGGGTGTAATTAGTGATTGTATCTGCCTTATTGATTATTTGATTGACTCGAATGATTATGGATGTTGGCTTGGCTGAATTGTTGTGTGGCTTGTGAAATGTAATGTTTGAAGTTGATTCTTTAAATATTTGAAATGAGTTTAATCCGTTGAGGATTGGTTTGAATTGAGTCAATTATTTTGATGATGTGAAAGATAGAATGCTCTTGAAATTCAGCCTGGGTTGCTTTAATTGCTCTGGTTTTGATAAATGATTTATTGCTGAACCGATTCTTTAAAGCTTTATAAATGAGTTAAATCGGTTGATATTGAGTTGATTTTTGAAATGGTTTCCTTGAGGTATGCCATTGAGGCGACTGTTGGATTTAGCTTGCTTTTGAATTGATTTCTGGTTTTGAGCTGTTGAAAAGGAATGAGAAACAGTTTAATTGGGACCCGAACCGGGTGGCAAAAGTCCAAGTTTTAGGGGAGGTGCTGCCGAAATTTCTATAAAATCCGAGTCTTTATTGAAATGTTGTCTGGAAAATGATGAGTTAAATACTTCTACTATTTTATTTGAATTATCAAGAAAAGGATGATTCATGTTTTCGAAATGAGTTAGTAAAGAGGAAATTGTGATTTAGTCTTGCTTCTTAAGAAAGGCATTGTATCTCTTTTAGGAGAAAGTTATTTAGATGAAACTTGTGTTTTAAAGCTATTTGAATGTGAAAAGGGTTTATGCCTTTGAATTTGACTTGGGGGTTTCAATTAAAGAAGTTTCAATGACTTTGAAAAAACCTGAATGTCTATTGACAAGTTTCATTTTGAAATGTTTTGAGAAAGGTTTAAGTACTCTTTGAATTCTGAATTCTTGCAAGACTAAAACAATTTTGAACAGTTGAAACGTTCTAGAATTTATCATGGGGTTGAAGTCGGTTTTGCTTAAGTAAAGGAAACGGCTTTAAAAGAAGTAAATGATTACATGACTCGGTTTGGCTTAGATCCTATTTGCTTACTCAAATCAGAAAGCCAACGTTTTAATGATTTTAAATGAATTTGGCGAAATGAGTTATGTTATTCTCCCCTAAAGACTTGGGACTCTGCCGAGAAACTTTTGTCATGAAATCCCATTGTTGTATGGGTGATTTTGAATACTTTGAAATAAATCCTTAACTTGCCATGGTCTTGGAAGTTTTGGAAAGAGAATGCCGAGAGTGGCTTTGTTTTAAAAAGGGAACTCACTTTGAGTAAATTTGGCTTATGAGCCTGAGATGATTTGAGAAACGAGATTTCTAAAGCCAAGGCTAAAAAGAGTTGAAACTTGATTTCAAAGTGAAGCGATTTGAGAAAAAGTGATTTATGGCTTAAATGCCGGTTTTATGAATTTGATGATGTTGGATGGAGGAAGTGCTGTTTTGTTATGGGCCGGAATGGCTGTGTATGATTATGAATATTGGCTGGTTCTGGATTGAACCGTGAGCTGGAATGGCTGTGTATGATATTGATTTATGGCTGATTGCCGAATGAGTTATGGGTCGTATGGCTGACTATGAATTATGAATTTAAGCCGGATGGCTAAGATGGATGTTGATCCATGGTTGGGACTGAATGAATATATGCTTGAGATACCTGGGTAGTAGCAAGGGTTGTGGTTCGTCCCACTTGCTCCAGGTCAGAGATTGTAACGCCTGGGTAGTAGCGGTAGTAGTGGTGATTCCACTCGCTCCAGGTTGAGCTTTTAAACACCCGCTTGGGTAGTAGCCGCAGTAGTGGTTGTTCCACTGGCTCTGGGTTGAGCGGGTAGTAGCAATGGGGTTGTAGCTCAAACCTACTTGCTCCGCGAGGGGTGTTTCTGTCCATGGTTAGCTACCAGGACGTGTCGGGTTGGCTATATAACCAACAGATGATATCATCAGCCACTAGGGACAGGCATGCATCATATGCATTTGTGTGACATTGGTTGGGTGTGCATATTATACTTGGTTTGCCTATGTAATTAATTGCTAACTGTTCTACTTGTAATAACTGTTTGTTTGTGCTTGAACTTCCTATCTGTGCTTGCATCTGGGACTCTGTTGGATTGTGGTGATTGGTTGTTGGTTGGATTGTTTGGGCCTAGGGCCATGGTTGAAAAGAGATGAACTGATGGTTGATTTCGGTTTTGTGTTTCTGGTTTGGAATAAAATTATGAAAGGCTATTTTGGTTCCGCATAGATAAACCGTTTTGAAAGGCTTTTGAGTTTTTGAGAATTGAACGGTTCTTCTTTCCGAAAAGATTTCCGACTTTACTTTCATTGTAAACCGTTGTTTTTGAAAAGAGGCATAAGATGGTTATGAATCACTGGTACGGTTTATCTTCATGTATCCTATTACAGTAATTCCCAAAAACCCTCTACTGAGAACCCTTTCGAGGATGATGTTCTCACCCCCCCTACATTTTTCCCCTTTCAGGATAAGGGCGCAGAAGTTACGAAGAGCTTATTTAATTGTTGTTGTGATACTCTGTATTGTTTTAGCTATGGTTTATTGTACCCTCGCCTTTATCTTGATATAATCTGTAAGAGGGATAGGAATTGTATTGATTATTGTTTGTAATATTATTTATATATATTTATGTATATATATGGATGTACTCTTTATGAGTTGTTGTAAGTTGAATGATATTTATGAATGTACGTTATCGAACGAAAGTATCTTTGGGAGCGGTATTGCGGTTTAAAGTTTTAAATAGGCTCATATTTTAGTATTAAATAGTATAAGTGTCGTCGTAATGTCCGAGCTATCAGAGTCGCGCAGCCGGAAGTGTGAGCTTCGGTAGTTAGGGTGTTACAATGCTTCCCCATCTGACACTTATCAGTTTTTCCAGTATGGATTAATTGATACAATTTTAATTTTTAATGATCTAAAAATTATTAGTGAGTTTCCTGCAGGATTCGTTGATGCAGTAAAGAGATTTAAAAATATGATTGACAATGTAAATCCAAGGGATATATCCCTAAAATTTACAAACAGTCAACCTATTTTTAATGAAGAAGAAGAATGCTTGGTTCCAGCACACCAAGTAATATTCATGTCAGTCTTCCCAGGAAATTTTCAGCCAATTGATCAGATTCAAGATTTAACAATCTACAGTCATGAAGGAATGCTAGCCAGCACATTAGCAAGGGTCTTTGAAAGAACTCAAAAAATAACGAAGGAATCTCACACAAGGATTAATTATAAAAGTAGAAATACTCTGCTTGTGTCCAGTAAAAGAAATGAAATTGAAGAAAGAGAGATGAGACTCTTGGTGGAATTTGAATCAGCATTCTACAACTTATCTGGACTTTTAGAAAAGCTCCCTGAAGGGATAAAGAGGAATCTCTGCTATTTGATAAAAGACAGAGAAGACCACAAGTGCCAGCTATGTGCCTCAGAAATATCTGAAGAAAGCAATAATGAAACAGAATCAACCCACATGATAAAGGAAGAAGACAATGCATCTGAAGGTCACATGATAAAAGAGGAGGACAGTGCATCTGAAGCATCTCTCAACATTATTGCATAGTGACGTAAGCACTTAGGTCATAAAGCACCAACAATGTAGCTGGTGCAAGATAACAAACAATGACGTAAGCAATGACGTCATAAGAAGGGTAAGGATGGGAATTGTCCATCAAACCCAACTATTATAAATAGGTTTCTTAGGCAATTGTAGAACCATCAGACAATAGAAAGCAGAAGGCTTAGAGTACTCATATGCTAGGAGAGCAAGGAGGAAGCTGCCGAGGCGATTCTATAGTCTGAGGAAGAATTCCCTTAGGGAAAAATAGTTCTAAACTCCCCTCTGGAGTTAGTATCTACAATCTCCCCTCTGGAGATAAAAACACCTTATGTAAAATATACTAAATAAAGGAAGTTTTTCTCCAGAAAGGTACATCTTCATCCTAGTCTTTCAATTATGAATTATTTAGAAAGTTTAGAATTAACAGAAGAATCTGATTATTATAGATTAACTGCTTTATTAGATAATGAAAAACAGGCTGTTCTAAAAACAGAATTAAATCTCAAATCAAATGAAAATTTTAATAAACAAAATCCTTTAAAAGAAGTTTTTAATAGAAAAAACATAATATACTATGGAAAAATTCAACTTGAAGCCCCTATAAAGATAAAATCCGCTAATGGAGAACTTGAAATAGCTTTGATAAATGATGAAGAATTGAGTAAACAGATTGAGAAAATTAAGGATCAACAAAAAAGATCCAAAATTGGATGGATTCATATTAGTACTATACAAGTCTTAATCAAATCTACATATATGAAAGGAATTAATTCTCCAATAAGCCTAGCAATCTGTGACAAAAGAATTACTGATGACCCAATAGATCAAATAATTGGAATTGTTCATGGAAATTTGGCAAACGTAAATGTTAAATTCAATGCCCATCTTGGATACGCTATACCTTTATCAACTGAAAATCTTGGAAGATCTATAAGTTTGGCTTATAAATTTCACAGAAAGAATCTAATGGAACAAAATGATGAACCATTTTCAATTACGTATGCTATAAATTATGCTTTAACAAATAGCCATCATAGTATAATATTTAAAAACAGAGAAAGAATTTATGTCGATGAATTATTTCAGAAAATTGTAAAAACAGAAATACCAAAATATAAAGCTATTGAAAACCCAGTTCTATTATTAAAAGAACCATCAGGAAAATTAGTTTCATCGAATTTTCAAGTAAGAGAATCTAAAATTAATAGCCCTTTAAGTTTATCTAAGTTAAAAATTAAAGAAGAAAATTCTGAAATAAAAGAATTAACAAAAAAGATCGAAAAATTAAATGAAACCCTAAACACTAAATTATGACAATAAATAAAGAAGAAATATATGTAACTTATCAAGACAAGAAACAAGAGCTCTTTGAAAGAGAAAATCGTTTAAATTATTTACAATTTTCTGGAATAAATCAAAGGGCATTTGAAGCTCTAAAAATAATTTATGACAAGTTGAAAAGAGAAGTTGAAGAGCTAGAAAAATTAATAGAATCTCTAGAAAATAGTGATGAATCGATGATAGAGTTTGCAGAAATTCTAAAATAAATAATGAAGCATAAAAAGATTGAAAAACCAGAAAATAAAATAAAAAGAAAAAGGGCGGAAAAATTAAAAAATAAAATAAAGGAGTATAAAAGGGAATTAAATAATCTTCAGATCGAAATTGATGACCTTATAATAAAAAGGATAGAAATAAGAATAAATATAAACAAGTTGGAATTAAACTTAAAAAATTTATAAATACCTGGAAAACCATATTATGACTTAAAAGAATTAAAACTGTTGAAAGAAAAAATGGAGAATGAAGTTGAAAAATATTTAGAAACAACAGAAAGTGTAGAAATAAAAGAAGTTTTTGAAGATTTGAGAAATTATATTAAAGAAAAAGACAAACAGATAAAAGATTTTATATACAATAATCCATGCAAAAAAGAATATTATAAACTAAAACAAGATTGAAAAACTATAAAAATCAGAATTATAAATCAAGGACTAGTAATAAATAATCATACAAGAAAAATAATGGTCAATACTTTAGATTATAAATTTGCAAATTATTTAAATAAAGCACCACCAATTGAATCTATACAAATTATAAACTTATTTGAAGTAAAATATGAAGAGTTAATAGAAATTTTGAAAAAGAAATTAAAAGAAAAGTCGACTTTAAAAAATTGGTATCAGAGCCAAGTTAACGATTAAGGGTAACACTTTCTCTTTAAAGCAACACTTTTAGTGACACGCTTTTAAATCAATATCAACCATAAAATGAAAAATATCTTTACAAAAAGTTAAAATTGCCAACTTTATCAAAATGGCTACCAAGAGAAAAACGTCCATGCCGTTTAACTGATATTTTGTGTAAAGAAAATATTCCTATAAAGACACGTAAAACAGCAGTAACGTTTTGTTGTAATAGGTGGGTGACGTTTTGTGTTCAAAACAGCAGTAATGTTTTACGTGTATGTGTGACACGTGGATGTGACTCTGACCTCCTCCTTGCATGATTGAGCTAGCAGTGGAACTCATCTTCATTTCTTCAAATCTTCTCCTTCTGCGGTCCCAGCAACAACTTTTACTTTCAAAATTTTTTTACTCCTCCTCACCCACATTGTTCGAAGAAAACGGCGCTGAAGAAGCAGCATATTCACTCAACCAGGTAAGTGTTCTTAGTAGTTGTAGTTAATTGTTATTATTAGTAGTAGTTGTAGTTAAGTATTAGTATTTAGTAGTTGTAGTTAATTAGTATTATTGATTTCTTTTATGCTTCAGTATATATAAAAAAAAAAAAAAAAACCTTTATAATTTTTTTATTATTATTTGTTATTGATTGAGTAGAAGTAGCTAAAAAATAGGATTTTGTTGGTGTAGTTACTAGCTAGTTATAGTAGTAATACTAATACTAGTATTAGTTTTAATTAGTTGTTGTTAGTTGTATATTGTTAATTAATTAATTAATTATGTAGTTAATAGCTGTGAGTATATGTGTTTTAGTGATTTAGGTTTTTAAAAATTTAGCAAAATTAGGATTTATTTTTAGAAATTTATTTATTTTACATAAAACAAAATATTTTCTTCTCAATCACTAATAATTTATATTTTTAGTTATTTTATTTTTGTTTAAAATATTTAATAATAAAATTGAATTATTTTTAGTATTTTAATTATTTATTAAAAAACAGAATTGATATTATGAATTTTTTAGCATATATTTTTACCAAATTTAGTTTTGTTTAAAATGTTTCAAAAAAAACACACAACTATTAATATTATTGTTTAGGGTATATTTTTTAGGTAATTATCGTTTATTTTAAATATTCAATTAAAAAAATAACAATTTTATTAATTAATAGCATATGTTGTTAATTAAGTTTAGTTTTATTTTGAATATTTGTTAAAAATAGTATTATTACTAATTGTTATGTTAGGAAGAGTAAACTTGTCATTAATGTTCAATATATATTCTTAAATATTGATTATAAAAGATTAATCACTAGTGAATATGATAAAGTTATCATATCTTATCATTAATTATTCGTATTTTTTATTGTAGAGATTAGAAAATACGAATATGGAAAAATGTGACATAACACGTATTGTAGATCATATTATAGAATGTTTTCTACGTATATGTAAGTAATTTTTGTGATTACTGTAGTGGTTAATAACTAATAAATATTTTTGGTAACTATTAATTATTAGAATTTATAGCATAGTTGTAAGAACTGAACCAGTGATTAAATCAGTCATATTATTGGTTCATTGATTTATTAGTTCAATTGATAAATTATTGGTTGAACCGGTAAAATCGATTTTACATAAATAAAAAATATAAAATAGTAAAAAATTTAAAAAAATTAAAATACATATTTTCACTAACATTTTAAAAGCAATCAAATCTAAAATTCTAAAGATAGCTAATACAAAAATAGACATAAAATTAGTTAGTACTACTACAATAGTATCTTAATTTGACACAATAATAATAATCTATAAACTATATCTAAGGAGTGATTTTAAAATGACAGTATTATTTTTCATCTGACAAATATGGAGCTACATCCTAATTTTAGACCTTAGATTTTGTAAAAGTCAGTGGAATTGTGAGTTTTGCTTAAGCATTAAGACAAGGCCATAGGTTTTTCGTTTCACTTGAGGTTTTATCAAGTTGTGAGAGTTGGCTTGAACTCTATTTTATCCAAAGCTGTGTAGATTTATTTATGTTTACGCCAATATCCTCATCCCTGATTTATTTATGTTTACTGCCTACCTGTGACCCCATATCATTAGCATAACAATTCTATAGTTCAACCTCTCAAGGAACTGGTAAATAGATGGGAATAGAAAGAATACAGCAACGAGCATATTCGGTGACAAGTAAATAACAATAGCCAAAATAAACAATGAAGGAAAACTCGCTTCATTTCCAATCCAGCTTCTGATGGTTTGAGCAAACCCAGGAGGATTATCCCATGAACATGCATAATAAGTAACCGACAGAACAAACACCCATGCTACAGCTGAAATAACTTTGAGAATGTATCTTAACTTAACATACAATGACATATTCTGTTTGACTTTCTAACATAGAATGATATCAAGAACAGCTACACAAGTGGAGAGAAAGAGTCCGTCAGAATCTCAGTAATGTAAGAGGTCAAAGAACCACAGTATTTACAATTAAACAGAGTAACATAACTGAATAAATGAAGTATAAGGCACCATCTCAGTAACAGCGTTAACTGAAATATCATACACAGACAAAATTTCATTATAGAGGCTTTCAAACTCTCTCTATTCCCTATTTAGCAACCCTAAATTCACAACATCATCAACAAAAATTCAATAAATCTACAAATTCAACAAATTTATAATTCAACCAGTTATAATTAACAATATAACATAAACAGATTCATAATAAAAAATAGAGATAATGGAGAATGCAGAGAAGTGAGGACTGAGGAGACCACTGACTTGTCCGAAAGAGGACACAGAAGACAGAGACGACGCGATGACGACGACGCGGAGCAAGGAGCCGCCACGAGGTAGGTTGCTTGCGAGCCAAAGACGCGATGGCGCAGGAGAACCACAGAGGCAACGTTTTTGGAGACGCACTATGTCGGCAAGACGAAACAGATGAAACGGCCGGTGGTGAGATAAGGTGAGGTGAGGTTGAAAGAGACTATGGTGTGACGAGGTGAGGAAGACAGCCTTCGAGCTCGAGGAGGACTGGATGGGGTACTAAGGGGACTGGGGTACCGTTTTCCCATTTAGGACATTAGGGTTTGAGTGTTCTTTAAAAAAAAAAAAAAACAAAATGACATCATTTTGGTAAAGGAAAAAAAAGAGTTTCGAACTGGCCAAATTACGCAAAACTGTCAGTTCGTAGGTTTTTATCCAAATCGGATGGTTCAACCTAGTTCTCTTAGGTTCTTTGCCTTATCCGGTCAGATTGATCAACTGAACCGGTCAGGTGACCAGTTCATCGGTTTTTTGGTCGGATCGGTCAGTCTAGTCTGGTTCTTACAACTATGATTTATAGTAATGTAGTAATTATTAACTATATTTGTTATTGAACTGGGTATTAATTTATATTATTAGTAATAGTAGTTATTGATTAGCTTTAGTTATTGACTGTTAATTAATATTTAAGTTTTTAGGGTTCAAAAAATTTACACACCAGACATTTACACCAAATAGATTCATATGACATCAGGGTGGAGACACAACTAACATAGAGCGGGTTTTATTACATATCTCAAATTGGGAGGATCATGTCTTACGGCCCGACTATAGATGCACTGGTTGAAAGATGGCGTCCTAAGACACACACGTTTCATCTTCTCTACGGTGATGTGGTCATGATCTTTGGAGGATGTGGTCATGATTTTTGGACTTCGAACTGACGGTTTTTCGGTGACTGGATCAACTGATCACAGCACAAGTGGATTAGAGAACAAGTATCTGAACCAATTTGGTATTGCTCCTGGGCTGGACGACCATAGAGGGAGCGGAATCAAACTACCATGGTTCTGATCCCTAAAGCGGCGCCAAGACCTGACTGACCAAATAAGTAAAGAAATTTATATGAAATGTCACATAATGTTGCTGATAAGCGGATATTGTATACGCTTTTTGGCATCATTTTCATATAGTTTTTTGTATGTTTTGTTTAAGATTTATTATATTTTTATAGGTTTTAGTGTAAAATTCACATTTTTGAATTCTACTATAAGTTTGTGTGTTTTTATGCAATTTCAGGTATTTTCTGGCTGAAATTGAGGAGCTGGAGCAAAAGTCTGATTCAGAAGCAGAGAAAGCACTGCAGATGCTGTCAAGATCTGACCTCCTTGCACTTGAAAGAGCTTTTCTGGAGCTACAGAAGTCCAAATGGAGCATTCTCAATAGCTATGGAAAGCTAACATAGAGGGCTTTCCAGAAATATATAATAGTTCATACTTTGCTTCCAAATTAAAGGCCTAAAACTAGCGTTCAACGCCAGCCATCTACCCCTAGTCCAGGCGTCCAACGCCCAAAGAGGAGTGGCTAGCGTCCAACGCCCATAAAGGTGTCCCTAGCCAGCGTTCAACGCCCAAGGAGCATCCTAGCACGTGGAGACTACTCAAGCTCAGCCCAAACACTCACCAAGTGTGCCCCAGAAGTGGATTTTCACACTACAAGCCTAAGCCTATCTTATTTCTGTAATCCCTAGTTATTAGTTTAGTATTTAAAGGAGAAGATCATCCTTTTGTTAGAGACATTCGATCTCTCCGAGCATTTTTCGAACCTTTCATTGTATTTTTTATCAGTATGAGTCTCTAAACCTCCTAAGTTGAGGGGAGGAGCTTTGCTGAGTTTTATACATTAATAAAAGTATTACTGTTCTATCTTCAATCCGTTTCTGATTCTCTATTCTAAGATGTATCTTCGTTCTTCATCCTTATGAATGCGTTGAACCGGCATAAGGTTATCTCATTCTACATGGGTTCAGAGTGAGTCTTTCATCGGAAAATGATGAACTACTAGCTTGATTATACATCTTTTAAACGGCTAATCAACGACTTCATTGGGGACTTCTCGAGACACCAGTTCAGCCGAGGTATGGGGAGATTAGAGTCTTTGTGGTAGAAGCTAGAACCAAAGGCATAGCATTCTCTGATCCGGAAGATTCGACCTTGTCTATGGCATTTTTAGTAGGATCACTAAGGGGAATGAACTGCAGGAGCTTCACCCTCAATCAGACTGGATGCACACTAACCCTGGTGTTCAGCTCTGTAGGAGAATCGGCGACCTCTCAAGAAAGGCGTTGATCATATGTAGCCTGCTATAGAAGAAATCATTCACAGTTGAGGAGACAGTAAAACCGAATTGATCCAGAAGAATAAAGCATCTCCGAAACCTTAACCATCTTCATATCATTGCATTCACCATCAACTGAGTAAGGTTATCTTTATTTTACTTTTATGCGCTTTAAACAAACAAACAACTTTTCTATCCGTCTGACTAAGATCTACAAGATAACCATAGCTTGCTTCAAATCACAATCCTCGTGGGATCGACCCTGACTTACTTAGGTATTACTTGAACGACCCAGCACTTGCTGGTTCAGTTGTGCAAAGTTTAATTTCACGCACCAAGTTTTTGGCGCCGTTGCCGGGGATTGTTTGAGTTTGGACAACTAACGGATTGTCTTGTTGCTTAGATTAGGTATTGTTTTTAATTTTGTTAGAGTCTTTTATTTTCTTCTTCTCTTTTTGAAAAAAAAAATTCAAAAACCTTTACTTTTCTTTATCAATCTTTATCTTTGGTTTGAGTCTTTTGTTTTTGCTCTTCTTGAATTTTCGAATTTCTTGAGTCTTTCTTCTAAAAATTTTAAAAAATAGTGTCTTTTGTTTGAGTCTTGTGTCAATTCTTAAGTTTGGTGTCTTTGAGTCTTTTTCTTTAAAATTTTCGAAATTGGTGTCTTTGGTTTTCAAAATTTTTAAGTTTGGTATCCTTTGCATGTTCTTTGTTTTCTTGGAATTCTTTGAGTTTTGTTTTTGGCGTTCTTCTTTTTAAGTCTGATGTCCCTTTGTGTTTTTCTTTAAAATTTTTGAATTCTAGTGTCTTTAGATCTAAAAATTTTAAGTTTAGTGTCTTTTGGTTGTTTTTCTCTTTCTTCATTAATTAAAAAAATTAGAAAAATATATTTTCTATCTTTTTACTTTAATTTTTGAAAATTGCAACAAATTTTTCAAATTTCAATTTCAAAATTACTATCTTATCTTATCTTAGTTTTAAATTTTAAATTTCAAATTTAAATCTTTTCAAAAATCGTATCTTTTTCAAAATGCTATCTTACCTTAAAGAGGCGTTTACAACAAGGTAAAGCACAATACTCTAAAGGAAACCTCACAAAGATTTTCCAACAAGAAGTTGAAAGCATGGCAGCCGAGCCCAATAATGGAGGAGATGCAAGAAAGGTTCTTGGTGACTACACCATACCAACTTTTGACTTCTATAGAAGAAGTATCTCCATACCTACCATTAGAGTAAACAACTTTGAGCTTAAGCCTCAATTAGTCTCTCTAATGCAACAGAATTTCAAATTCCATGGACTTCCACTAGAAGATCCATATCAGTTTCTATCTGAATTCTTGCAAATCTGTGACACTGTTAAGACCAATGGAGTGGATCCTGAGGTCTAAAGACTTATGCTCTTTCCCTTTGCAGTTAGAGACAGAACTAGGATATGATTGGACTCTCAACCTAAAGAAATCCTAAACACTTGGAATAAATTGGTCAATGCTTTCTTGGCCAAATTCTTTCCTCTTCAAAGGATGAGCAAAATCAGAGTGGAAGTTCAAACCTTCAGACAAAAGGAAGGTGAATCCCTCTATGAAGCTTGGAAAAGATACAAGCAACTGATCAGGAGATGTCCTTCTGACATGCTCTCAGAATGGTCTATCTTAGGCATCTTCTATGATGGTATTTCTGAGATGTCCAAAATATCATTGGACAGTTCTGCAGGTGGATCACTCCACTTGAAGAAAACGCCTGCAAAAGTAAGAGAACTCATTGAGATGGTTGCAAACAAAAATTTATGTACACTTCTGAGAGAAACCCTGTGAATAATGGGGTAGCTCAGAATAAAGGAGTTCTTGAAGTAGACACTCTAAATGTCATATTGGCTCAGAACAAGATCTTGACCCAACAGGTCAATATGATTTCTCAGCATTTGACTGGAATGCAAGCTGCAGCTGGCAGCACTCAAGAAGCTTCCTTTGAAGTAGAAGCTTATGATCCTGACCAAACCACTATGGAGAAGGTGAATTACATGGGAGAACCTTATGGAAACACCTACAACCCTTCATGGAGGAATCATCCTAACCTTTCATGGAAGGAACAACAGAAGCCTCAATAAGGCTACAATAATAATCAAGGTGGAAGAACTCAGAATAGGTTCAACAACAGGCCACCATTCCTATCTTCTCAGGAACACATGGAGACTCATAAGCAGAACCTTTCTGACTTAGTCACTATAGTCTCCAACCTCTCTAAGACTACTCATAGTTTCATAACTGAAACAAGGTCCTCCATCAGAAATCTGGAGGTACAAGTTGGTCAACTGAGCAAGAGAATTCCTGAGACTCCTCCTGACACTCTTTCTAGTAACACTGAAGTGAACCCAAGAGAAGAGTGCAAGGCCATCACCACAGAGGCTGAGGCCGAATCTGAGGAGGACAAGTTGGCATTGAACGCCAGTAAGAAAGACCTTACTGGGTGTTCAATGCCCCAACTAGCACAAGAGCTAGAGTTCAACGCCAGAACAGAGGTCCCTCCTGCGCGTTCAATGCCCAAAATGGCAGAAAAGCTGGCGTTGAACGCCAGTGAAGATGTCCTCATTGGGCGTTCAACGCCCAAAAAGCTACAAGAGGTGGCAGTAAGGGTATCCCTACTGAGTATTCAACATCCACTGATAAAGTATTTATCCAAGAATTAAAGGAAGCTAAGACTCATGTAGAGATCATAGAGGTTCCTTTTCAAGCACTCTTGCAATTCATGAGCTCTAATGAATACTCATCCTCTGATGAGGATGAGGAAACTAGGGAAGAAAAGGTTGCTCGGTACCTAGGAGCTCTCATGAAGCTAAATGCCAAGCTATTTGGAGTAAAGACATTGGAGGAAGAACCTCCAGTGCTACCAAAGAACTCAATGCTTTGGTTTAGCAGAAGCTGCCTCAAAAGCTTCTGGATCCCGGACGCTTCCTAATTCCTTGTACCATAGGCACCATGACCTTTGAGAAGGCTCTGTGTGACCTAGGGTCAAGTAAAAATCTCATGCCACTATCTGTAATGGAGAAGTTGGGAATCTTTGAGGTACAGGCTGTAAATATCTCACCAGAGATGGCAGACAAGTCAATGAAGAAAGCATATGGATTAGTAGAGGATGTCTTGGTAAAGGTTAAGACTTTTACATCTCTGAAAACTTCATAATCTTAAATACTGGGGAAGATGAGGATGAATCCATCATCCTTGGAAGACTTTTCGTAGCCACAGCCAATGCTATCATTGATGTAGCTAAGGGAGAACTGATTTTACAACTAGGGGAGGATCACATCTTGTTCAAGATGCCTCACCCCAACTCTCCCTCTAAGAAAATAGAGATAATTATGCAACACTTAGTGTTCCAACTAACTCTTTCAGTCCAAAGCTTTACTAACTCCCAAACACTAAATCTAAGTTTGGTGTTGGGTAACCATTAACAAGCACTGAGACCAAAGGTACTAAGAAAAAAGTACCTAAAGGCTGGTGGGATAAGAAAGTCCCCACTGAAGGCCTCTCACCTGGCATGAGAGTTGTCTTCACCAAGAAGTCAGTCATACCACATACAGTGAGTCGTGTCCTGTCTCTAGAGCATGTGGAGCTCATTCATGAGAAGACAGGAAGAAAATTCACTACAAGGGGTGAAATTCTGAGCCATATCATTCTCTGTAAGGAGCTAACTGTCAAGCTAGTGACGTTAAAGAAGCTCTTGTTGGGAGGCAACCCAATCCTATTTAGTTATTTCTATTTCTTTTAATTCCTTAAATTTATTTTTTTTAGTTATTTCTTTAGGATCATGATCATGTGAAGCAGTCAGAACAGAGACAAAAATATTCAGCAATGAAAATAGACCACTCTGGATAGAGTGTCTTGCTGGCGTTGAACGCCAGCCACGGGCAAAGCTTGGGCGTTCAACGCCCCAATTGGCAGCATAGCTGGCGTTGAACGCCAGCCAAGAGCATAGTGCTGGGTGTTCAACGCCCATGAAGAAGGATAGGGAATCTGAATTTCCTAGCCTCTCAGGATTAGTGGGTCCCACAACATCTTTACCTACCCCACTTCTTCCCTCTTCTTTTTCACACTTTCCCACACACTCTTTCCTATAAACCCTAACCCAATCACATCCATATCACTTTCCCAAAACCATCATAACTACCACCAACCCCCACCCACTTCAAAATTAAATTTTCCTCCCATTTACTCCACCCATGACCGAACCCTAACCTAGCCCACTCTTATAAATACCCCCTCTTACTAACCCTTCATACACACACTTCATACACTCTAAAGCCCCCCTTAGCCGAATTACTTCTCTCCCTCCATCTCCATCTATTGTCTTCTTCTTCTACTCCATTCTTCTCTTTTGTTTATTTTTGCTAGAGGACGAGCAAAGCTTTTAAGTTTGGTGTGGGAAAAGCATTGCTTTTTTCTTTCCATTACCACTTATGGCACCCAAGGTTGGAGAACCCTCTAGAAAGAGGAAGGAAAAGGCCATAGCCGCCACCTTCAAATATTGGGAGATGGAGAGATTCATCACCAAATCCCACAAAGACCACTTCTATGAAGTAGTGGTAGAGAAGAAGGTGATCCTTGAGGTCCCTTTTAGGCTTAAGAAGAATGAGTACCCAGAAATCCAAAGAGAGATCCGGAGAAGAGGCTGGGAAGTCCTAACCAATCCCATCCAAGAGATTGGGATCTTAATGGTGCAAGAGTTCTATGCTAATGCATAGGTCACGAAAAAATGTGACATTAGTGTGAACCCAAACCCTAAAAATTGGAGCACCATGGTCTGAGGGAGAATCTTGGACTTTAGTCCGAAAAGTATGAGGTTGGCGTTCAACTTGCCTTTGATGCAAGGAGACCCACATCCTTACACTAGAAGAGTCAACTTTGATCAAAGACTGGATCAAGTGCTTTCAGACATCTGTGTGGAAGCAGCACAATAGAAAATGGATTCCCAAGGCAAGCCTATTCAACTAAAAGGCTTGACCTCAAGCCCGTAGCTAGAGGATGGTTGAAATTTATCCAACGCTCTATCATCCCTACTAGCAACCAGTCCGAAGTGACCATAGACCGAGCCATCATGATTCATTGCATCATGCTCGGAGAGGAGGTGGAAGTACATGAGGTGATACCTCAAGAGTTGTACAAAGTGACAGACAAGCCCTCCACCCAAGCAAGGTTAGCTTTCCCTTATCTTATCTGTCACATATGCAATTCAGCTAGAATTGTCATAGAATGTGACACTCCAATTGAGGAGGATAAGCCCATCACTAAAAGAAAGATGGAGAATACTAGAGAGCTGGCACATGAACCACAACATGAGCATGTAAAGCCGCCTCAACATGGGATTCCTGAGATGCCTCAAGGGATGTATTTTCCTCCTCAAAGCTATTGGGATCAATGGCATACTTCCGTGGAGAATTAAGCTCTAACATGAATCAGTTGAGGATGGAGCATCAAGAGCATTCCACCATCCTCAATGAAATTAGAGACGATCAAAGAGCTATGAGGGAAGAACATCAGAGACAAGGGCGTGACATTGAAGACATCAAGCACTCAATTGGATTCTCTAGAGGAAGTGATAGTCGTCGTCATTAAGGTTGTCCCATTCAATCACCCCTTGCTTTTATATCATTTTTCTGTTTTCCATTATGTGTTGTTATCTGTTTTCCATTATGCTTTTATGTCATTTCTATCTATGTCTTAAAGTTATAAAATATTCCATATATCTCTCACCTTGCTTAAAAGAAAATTTTATTTGAAAAAGAAAATTAAGATGCATGAATTTCAAGTTTTATCTTAAGAATAGTTTAATTATCTTGATGTGATGGCATTGCTTTTGTTTTCTGAATGTATGAATGAACCGTGCATATTTGAAATTGGAATTAAGAATGTTGGCTCTTGAAAGAATGATGAAAAAGGAGAAGTATCATTGGTAATCTGAAAAATCCAAAAATTGATTCTTGAAGCAAGAAAAAGCAGCAAAAAGCAAGATGCAATAGAAAGAAAAACAATTGCATGCAAAAAAAAAATGTGAAAAAAAATATAGCAGAAAAAGAAATAAAAAGCAGAAAAAGTCAATAGCTCATTAAACCAAAAGGCAAAAGCAAAAAGCCAATAACTCTTTAAACCAAAAGGTAAGGGTAAAAAGATCCAAGGCTTTGAGCATCAATGGTTAGAAGGGCCTAAAAGAAACAAAATCTTGGCCTAAGCACTCCAAAGGAACAGTGTCGCTAACTATATGCTTGTGGTGTGAAGGTGTCAAGTAAAAAAGCTTGAGACTGAGCAGTTAAAGTCGTGATCCAAAGCAAAAAGAGTGTGCTTAAGAACTTTGGACACCTCTATCTGGGGATTCTAGCAAAGCTGAGTCACAATCCGAAAGGGTTCACCCAGTTAAGTGTCTGTGGCATTTATGTATCCGGTGGTAATACTGGAAAATAAAGTGCTTAGGGCCACGGCCAAAACTCTAAAAGCTGTGTTCAAGAATAAAAAAGAACTAAACTAGGAGAGTCAATAATATCATCTGGATTCTAAGTTCCTAAAGAGGCCAACACTTCTGAGTTTTAATGGATAGTGAGATACCAAAACTATTCAGAAGCAAAAAGCTACTAAGTCCCGCTCATCTAATTGAAACTAAGCTTCATTGAAAACTCTGAGATTTATTGTATATTACTCTTATTTTTATCCTACTTTGTTTTTAGTTGCTTGGGGATAAGCAACAGTTTAAGTTTGGTGTTGTGATGAGCGGATATTTTATACACTTTTTTGGCATCATTTTCATATAATTTTTAGTATGTTTTGTTTAATTTTTATTATATTTTCATACGTTTTAGTGTAAAATTCACATTTTTGGATTCTATTATGAGTTTGTGTGTTTTTATGCAATTTCAGGTATTTTCTGGCTGAAATTGGGGAGTTGGAGCAAAAGTCTGATTCAGATGCAGAGAAAGCACTGCAGATGCTGTCAGGATCTAACCTCCTTTCACTCGAAAGAGATTTTCTGGAGCTACAGAAGTTCATATGGAGCGTTCTCAATGGCTATGGAAAGCTAACATCTAGGGCTTTCCAGCAATGTATAATAGTCCATACTTTGTTTCAGAATTAAAGGCCCAAAACTGGCATTCAACGCCAGCCATCTACCCTAGTCTAGGCGTCCAACGCCCAGAGAGGAGTGGCCAGCGTCCAATGCCCATAAAGGTGTCTCTAGCCAGCGTTCAACGGCAAGGAGCATCCTAGCACGTGGAGACCACTCAAGCTCAGCCCAAACACTCACCAAGTAGGCCCAGAAGTGGATTTTTGCACTACAAGCCTAAGCCTATCTTATTTCTGTAATACCTATTTATTAGTTTAGTATTTAAAGGATAAGATCGTCTTTTTGTTAGAGATATTCTATCTCTCATAGCATTTTTCGAACCTTTCATTGTATTTTCTATCAGTATGAGTCTCTAAACCTCCTAGGTTGAGGGGAGGAGCTCTTCTGAGTTTTATGGATTAATAAAAGTATTACTGTTCTATCTTCAATCCGTGTCTGATTCTCTATTCTAAGATGTATCTTCGTTCTTCATCCTTATGAATGGATTGAACCGACACAAGGTTATCTCATTCTACATGGGTTCAGAGTGAGTCTTTCATCAGACAATGATGAACCACTAGCTTGATTATACATCTCTTAGACGGCTAATCTACGACTTCGTTGGGGACTTCTCGAGACACCAGTTCAGCTGAGGTATGGGGAGATTAGAGTCTTTGTGGTAGAGGCTAGAACCAAAGGCGCAGCATTCTCTGATCCGGAAGATTCGACCTTGTCTTTGGCGTTTTGAGTAGGATCACTAAGGGGAATGAACTGCAGAAGCTTCACCCTCAATCAGATTGGATACGCACTAACCCTGGTGTTCAGCTCTGGAGGAGAATCGGCGACCTCTTGATGAGCGGATATTTTATACGCTTTTTGGCATCACTTTCATATAGTTTTTAGTGTGTTTTATTTAGTTTTTATTATGTTTTTATAGGTTTTAGTGTTAAAATCATATTTTTGGATTCTACTATGAGTTTTTGTTTTTGTATAATTTCAGGTATTTTCTGGCTGAAATTGAGGAGCTGGAGCAGAAGTCTGATTCAGAGACAGAGAAAGAACTGCAAATGTTGTCCGAATCTAACCTGCCTACATTCGAAAGAGCTTTTCTGGAGCTATAGAAGTCTAAATGGAGCTCTCTCAATGGCTATGGAAAGCTGGCTTCCAGAGCTTTCCATCAATATATAATAGTTTATATTTTGCTTCGGATTAGAAGGCCCAAAACTGGCGTCCAACGCCAGCTTCCTGCCTCCTTCCAGGCGTCTAGCGCCCAAAGAATAGAGACCAATGTACAAACGCCCAAAGAGGACCCCTTAGCTGGCGTTCCACGCCCCAGAGACCTCATAGCACGTGAATCTCATCAAACCTCAGCCCAAAAACTCACCAAGTGGGCCCCAGAAGTGGTTTTTAGCACTAAATAGACTGTTTTACCCTTACTAGTCATTTATTTAGTATTTAAGGGATTTTATTCATGCAATTCAACAATCTTCGATTGAGGAGAGCATCATATTTTCATTTCTAACATAGTGTTTTATTTTCAGTATGAGTTTCTAAACCTCCTAGGTTGAGGGGAGGAGCCATGCTGAGTCCTATGAATTAATAAAAGTATTACTATTTCTTCTCCGATCCGTGTTTGATCTGTTTCTAAGATGTATATCCGATTTTCATCGTGGTGAATAGGATGATATGAGAAATTACCTCTGTTCATCACATTAAGATGAACGTGCCTGACAAACACCCGCGTCTACTTGGGTTCGTGTGAATATGTGACTGGAAAGCACGAGCCAACTGCTATGTTTATACATCTCTCAGACGGTTAATCCACGACTTCGTTGGAGACTTTTCGAGACACCAGTTTAGTCGATTTTCGGGGAGATTAGGTTCTCCATGGTATAGGCTAGAATACAAAGAAGCAACATTCTCTGATCCGAAAGATTCGACCTTGTCTACGGCGCTTTGAGTAGGATCGCCAGGAGAATGACTTGCTAGCGCTTCACCCTTCGTCAGATTGGATGACCACGGCCCATGGCATTCAATTTGTAGCAGAGGAGATCAATGACCACGGCCTATGGCATTGATCACATACAGTATGCCATAGAAGAAGATCATTCACAAGCAGAGAAGACAGTAGTACCAGAGTTAATTCAGAAAGACAAAGCAACTCCAATCCTTAACCCTATCCCTATCATTATTTTCTACCTCTTTTCTTTATTCAGCATTAAATAGTTTCTCTTGATGAATGAAAACCAACAACCTTCTGATTCTGCCTGACTAAGACTTGCAAGATAACCATAGCTTGCTTCAAACCACAATCTCTGTGGGATCGACCCTGACTCGCTCAGGTATTACTTGGACGACCAAGTGCACTTGCTGGTACAATAGTACGAAGGTGTGGGGTTTCATGCTACCAAGTTTTTGGTGCCGTTGTCGGGAATTGTTGAGTTTGGACAAACTGGCGGATTGTGTTGCTCCCTAGACTAGGTAATTTTTATTTTTGTTAAGTCCTTGATTTTGATTTTCTTTTTCTTCAAATTTTCGAAAAATTTAGAAACCTTTTCAAAATTTTTTTTCTTTTCTTTGTTCAACTTATGTTCTTGTTGAGTCTTTGATTTTTGCAAGAGTATAACTTTTTTTTTATTTGAGTCTTTTATTTTTATCTTCTTTTTCTCTATTTTTCGAAAATTTCAAAAATCTTTTCAAAAATATTTTTTATTTTATTTTTTTAATCTTTGTTCTTTGGTTGAGTCTTTTGTGTTTGTTCTTGTTGCGTTGTGCGTTTTTCTTGAGTCCTATTTTCTAAAAAATTTTTAAAAATATTTTCTTTGATTAAATCTTGTTTCAAATCTTTAAGTTTGGTGTTTTCTTGTTTATTTTCTTTTGATTTTCGAAAATTTACTTTTGATTTTCTAAAAATTTTAAGTTTAGTGTTCTTCATATGTTCTTGTGTTCTTTGAGTCTTTGAATTTTGTTCTTTGTATTTTTGTGAGTCTTCAAAGTGTTCTTGAGTCTTTTTGTGTTTTGATCTTAAAATTTTTAAGTTTGGTATCCCCTTGTATTTTCCTCCAAATTTTCAAAAATAAAGGGGTGCTAGATCTAAAAATTTTAAGTCTTGTATCTTTTGTGTGTTTTTCTCTTTCATCATAAAATTCAAAAAAATGAAAAAAAACATATTTTCTAACTTAATTTTAACCATAATTTTCAAAAATCTCTTTAAAAATTCAGATTTTGATTTTAAATTTTTATCTTATCTTATCTTAGTTTTCAAAATTTCAAAAATCAAATCTTTTTAAAATTTAAAAATCTTGTCTTTTTCAATTTTCAAATTTTAAAAATCATATCTTTTTCAAATTCAAATTTTAAAATCTTATCTTTTTAAAATCAATTTCAAATCTTTTTAATTTTCTATCTTATCTTTTCCTAATTTCAAATTTTAATTTTAAATCTTTTCTTATCTTATCTTCTATCTTATTTTAAATTCAATTTTTTTCTTAATTAATATCTTATCTTCTTTGTCTTCTATTTCAAAACTTCTTAACTAACTCTTCCCTCCTTAATTTTCGAAAATAATATCTTCTTCTCTCTCTCTTCTTTTTCAAAACCACCTAACTAACTCTCATCTCTCTTAATTTTCGAAAATTACTTCTTCTCTCTCTTCTATTTTCAAAAATTTAACATTTAAATTTTAAATCTTTTTTAAATTAATTAATTTAATTTTTGAAAAATAATTAAATAATAAATAAAATAAAAAAAATTAAATATTTTAACTCTTATTTATTTTTTCTATTTATAATGCTCTTCTTCTCACATCTCTATCATTCTTCTTCTACTCCCCTCTTTATTCTTCCTTCTCATCTTAATTATTTCTATCACCTATTTTAAAAGTATTATTCTTCTACTTCTTTTATTTCTTTTCTTTCTTCTTCTTCTTTCTTTACTTCTAACTTTAAGGAGGAGCTTCTTGCCAATTGGCACAAAGAGTTTCTTCTTTTCCATCTTTCTTTTTCTTTTCTTCTTGTTTATGACCAGGAACAGGGATAAAGAACCCCTCTTGACTCCTGATTCTGAACCTGAGAAGACTCTAAGGAGGCGTTTACAACAAGCTAAAGCACAACACTCCAGAATAGACCTTTCAGAAAGTTTTGAATAAGAAACAGAGGACATGGCCAAACCACAAGAGGAGCCTAGAAAGGTCCTTGGTTACTTCACCATGCCTACCTCTGACTTTTATGGCAGAAGCATTGCTGTACCTACCATTGGAGCTAACAATTTTGAGCTTAATCCTCAGTTAGTCTCTCTTCTATAGTAGAATTGCAAATTTCATGGACTTCCAATGGAAGATCTACATCAGTTCTTAGCTGAATTCTTACAGATCTGTGATACTGTAAAGACTAATAGAGTTGATCTTGAAGTCTACAAGCTGATGCTCTTTCCCTTTGCAGTAAGAGACAGAGCTAAGCTATGGTTGATGCCCAACCAAGAGAGAGTCTTAACTCTTGAGAAAAACTGGTTAATGCTTTTCTAGCTAAGTTCTTTCCTCCTCAAAGGATGAGCAAGATTAGAGTGAAAGTTTAAACCTTCAGACAAAGAGAAGGTGAATCCCTCTATAAAGCTTGGGAAAGATACAAGTAGCTGATCAGAAGATGTCCTCCTGACATGCTCTCAGAATAGTCCATCATAGGTGTGTTCTATGATGGCTTGTCTGAGATATCCAAGATTTCCTTGGATAGCTCTGCAGGTGGATCTCTCCACTTGAAGAAAACACCTGCAAAAGTAAGAGAACTCATTGAATTGGTTGCTAACAACCAGTTTATGTAAACTTCTAAAAAAAAACCTTGTTAACCATGGAATCTCTCAGAAGAAAGGAGTTCATGAAGTTGAGACTCTGAATGCCATCTTGGCTCAGAATAAGATACTGACCAACAGGTCAACATGATCTCTTAACATCTGACTGGGATACAAACTGCAGCTGGCAGTACTCAGGAAGCTTCTCTTGAAGAAGAAGCTTATGATCCTGATCAATCCACCATGGAGGAGGTGAATTACATGGGAGAACCCTATGGAAACACTTACAACCCTTCATGGAGGAACCATTCCAATCTTTCATGGAAAGATCAACAGAAACCTCAGCAAGGTTTCAATAATCAAGGTGGTAGAAACCAGAATAGGTTCAATAACAGACCACCATTTCCATCCTCTCAAGGGAATATGGAGACCTCTAAGAAGAGTCTTTCTAACTTAGCCATTCTGGTCTTCAACCTCACTAAGACCACCCACAGTTTCATTAATGAAACAACATCCTCCATTAGAAATTTGGAGGTACAGGTTGGTCAACTAAGTAAGAGGATCCCTGAGACTCCTCTAGACACTCTTCCTAGTAACACTGAGATGAATCCAAGAGAAGAATGCAAGGCCATAACCATGAAAGACATGGCCGAATCAGAGGAGAATAGGAAGGTGTTGAACGCCAGTGAAGAAGCCTTCATTAGGAGTTCAACGCCCACAAAGGCAGCAAGCCTGGCATTAAACGCCAGTGAGGAAGTCCTCATTGGGCGTTTAATGCCCATCCTGGCAAAAAAGCTGGCATTGAACGCCAGCCAGGGAGCACTGGCTGAGCGTTCAATGCCCAAATAGGAAGGCTTCCTGGCATTGAACGCCAGTGAGGAACCCCTCACTGGGTGTTCAATGCCCACTCACCCAGGGAAGCTGGCGTTGAATGCCAGCAAGGATATCTCTACTGGGCGTTTAACGCCCAGAATGCTAGAGGGACTGGCGTTTAACGCCAGTCAGGGTGGACAGCAACGGCGTTCAACGCCCAATCTGACAAAGCTGGCGTTGAATGCCAATCAAAGCACACCCTTTGAGTTTCTAAATCCCACTCAAGAACCCTCTAGCCCAGAACCAAAGGAAACCATAAAGACCATTGCGGTTCCTTTGCATGCACTTCTGCAGCGCATGAGTTCTGATGACTACTCATCCTCAGGTGAGGATGAAGACACTAGGGAAGAGCATGTTGCTCGGTACCTAGGAGCTCTTATAAAGATAAATGCCAAGTTATTTGGTACAAGGCCATTGGAGGAAGAACCTCCACTGCTTACCAAAGAATTCCATGCTTTGATTCAGCAAGAGTTACCTCAGAAGCTTCCAGATCCTGGATACTTTCTGATTCCTTGCACCATAGGCACTATGACCTTTGATAAGGCTCTGTGTGACCTAGGTTCAAGCATCAACCTCATGCCACTCTCTGTAATGGAGAAGGTGAGAATTCTTGATGTACAAGCTGCACACAGCTCTTTAGAGATGGCAGACAAGACCATAAAAAAGTCATATGGCTTAGTGGAGGATGTCTTGGTTAAGGTTGAAAATTACTACATCCCTGCAAACTTCATTATCTTGGACATAAGAGAGGATGAGGATGACTGTTTCATCCTTGGAAGACCTTTCCTAGCCACAGCCAATGCTATCATTGATGTGGCTAAGGGAGAACTGACCCTACAATTAGGGGAAGATCAAATCTTATTCAAGATGCCTCATCCCAATTCTCCCTCTAAAAGAGAGATAACTGTGCAACACCTAGTGTTTCAACCCTCTCTTTCTGTGCAGAGCTTTATAGAGCCCTCAGACATCAATTCTAAGTTTGCTGTTGGGAAGCCCTCAACAAGCTTTAAGCACAAAGGTACTAAAAAGAAAGTACCTAAAGGCTAGAGGGATAAGAAAGTCCCAACTGAAGGCTTCTCACCTGGCATGAGAGTTGTCTTCACTAAGAATCCAGTCCTACCACATACAGTGAGTCGTATCCTATCTCTAGAGCATGTAGAGCTCATTCACGAGAGGACAGGAAGAAAATTTACGGTCAGGGGCAAAAATCTGAGCCCATACTCACCTTTGTAAGGAGCTAAAGATCAAGCTAGTGATGTTAAAGAAGCGCTTGTTGGGAGGTAACCCAACCTTACTCAACTATATTTATTTTCCTTTATTTTGTTTTTCTTTTCAATTGTCAGAGTCATGATCATATGCATCAGTCAAGAGACAGAATCCACAGCAGTGAAAACAGAACACTCTGGATGGAGTGTCAAAGTTGAACGCCAGCCAGGGAGCAGCCCCTGGGCGTTCAAACGCCAATGCAGAGAAGCAGAAAAACTGGATTTTCTAACCTCTCAAGACCTGTAGGTCCCACAGAAGCTCCACCTATCCCACCTTCTTCTACTCTACTTTGCTCGAGGACGAGCAAAACTTTTAAGTTTGGTGTTGCAAAAGCTTTGTTTTTTGACTTCTACCACTCCTAAGTATGGAAGAAGAGGATGGAGTAAAGTAGAAAGTATGTACACGAGCCTGTGCAGCTGCCTCAACAAAGACAAAGGAGTGACACTGAAGAGATCAAGCACTACATTGGATCCTCAAGGAGGAGCACTAGCCACCATCATTCAGGTGGATTCGTTCTCTTTACACCCTTTTCCTGTTATTTTTCTATTTTCTGTCTAACTATTTATCTATTCTCTATTTCTAGTTGCATGATCATTTGCATTGATATCTTAAAGTTGTAAAATGTTCCATATATCTCTCACCTTGCTTAAATAAAAAAAATTGAAAAGAATTGAGAGATGCATGAATTTCAAGTTTAAAATAAGATTAGTTTAATTAGTTTGATGTGGTGTCATTTGCTTTTATTTTCTGAATGTATAATTAAACAGCGCATATTTGAAGTTGAAATTTTAGAATGTTGGCTCTTGAAAGAATAAGGAAAAAGGAAAAATATTATTGATAATATGAAAAATCTAAAAATTAATTCTTGAAGCAAGAAAAAGTAGCAAAAACCAAAAGAAAAAGCATGTTGCAAAAGAAAAAAAAATTATTATGCATGCGAAAAAGAAAGAAAAAATGGCAAAAAAGAAAAAAATAATAAAAAACAGAAAAATCCATTACTGCCCAAAACTGCAGGAAAAGGATGGCAGATTGAAAAAGCCAGAAACCCTTTAAACCAAAAGGCAAGGGTAAAAAGGACCCAAGTCTTTGAGCATTAATGGATAGGAGGACCTAAAGGAACAAAATCCTGACCTAAGCGGCTAAACCAAGCTGTCCCTAACCATGTGCTTGTGGCGTGAAGGTGTCAAGTGAAAAGCTTGAGATTGAGCAGTTAAAGTCGTGGTCCAAAGTAAAAGACTATGCTTAAGAACTCTGGACACCTCTAACTGGGGACTCTAGCAAAGCCGAGTCACAATTTGAAAAGGTTCACCCAGTTAAAGTGTCTGTGGCATTATTGTATCCGGTGGTAACACTGGAAAACAAGGAGCTTAGGGTCACGGCCAAGGCTCTGAAAGCTGTGTTCAAGAATCAAAATAAGCTTAACTAAGAGAGTCAATAATATCATCCGGATACTAAGTTCCTAAATATGCCAACATCTCTGAGTTTCAATGGATAGTGAGATGCCAAAACTATTCAAAGGCAAAAAGCTACTAAGTCCCGTTCATCTGATTGTAACTAAGCTTCATTTGAAACTTAGAAATTTATTGTATCTTAATTTTCTTTTTTTATCCTACTGTGTTTTTAGTTGCTTAGGGACAAGCAACGGTTTAAGTTTGGTGTTGTGATGAGCGAATATTTTATACACTTTTTGGCATCACTTTCATATAGTTTTTAGTGTGTTTTATTTAGTTTTTATTAAGTTTTTATAGGTTTTAGTGTTAAAATCATATTTTTGGATTCTACTTTGAGTTTTTGTGTTTTTGTACAATTTCAGGTATTTTCTGACTGAAATTGAGGAGCTGGAGCAGAAGTCTGATTCAGAGACAGAGAAAGTACTGCAGATGCTGTCCGGATCTGACATGGCTGCATTCGGAAGAGCTTTTCTGAAGTTACAGAAGTCTAAATGGAGCGCTCTCAACGGCTATGTAAATCTAGCTTCTAGAGCTTTCCAGCAATATATAATAGTCTACACTTTTTTTCGGATTAGAAGGCCCAAAACTGGCGTCCAACGCCAGCTTCCTACCCCCTTCCAGCGCCCAAAGAGAAAAGACCAATGTACAAACGCCCAAAGAGGACCTCCTAGCTGGCGTTCCACGCCGCAGAGACCTCATAGCACGTGGATCTCATCAAAGCTCAGCCGAAACACTCACCAAGTGGGCCCCAGAAGTGGATTTTAGCACTAAATAGATTGTTTTACCCTTACTAGTCATTTGTTTAGTATTTAAGGGATTTTATTCATGTAATTCAACAATCTTCGATTGAGGAAAGCATCATATTTTCGTTTTTAACATAGTGTTTTACTTTCAGTATGAGTTTCTAAACCTCCTAGGTTGAGGGGAGGATCCCTGCTGAGTCCTATGAATTAATAAAAGTATTACTATTTCTTCTCCGATCCGTGTTTGATCTGTTTCTAAGATGTATATCTGATCTTCATCATGGTGAATAGGATGATTTGACAAATTAGCTCTGTTCATCACATTAAGATGAACGTGCCTGACAAACACCCGCGTCCACTTAGGTTCATGTGAATACGTGACTGGAAAGCACGAGCCAACAGCTATGTTTATACATCTCTCAGACGGTTAATCCACGACTTCGTTGGAGACTTCTCGAGACACTAGTTCAGCTAACTTTCGGGGAGATTAGGGTCTCCGTGGTATATGCTAGAATCCAAAGAAGCAGCATTCTCTGATCTGGAAGATTCGACCTTGTCTTTGGCGCTTTGAGTAAGATCGCCAGGAGAATGACTTGCTAGCGCTTCACCCTTCGTCAGATTGGATGACCACAGCCCATGGCATTCAATCTGCAGTAGAGGAGATCAATGACCACGGCCATGGCATTGATTACATACAGCCTGCCATAGAAGAAGATCATTCACAAGCAGAGAAGACAGTAGTACCAGAGTTAATTCAGAAAGACAAAGCAACTCCAATCCTTAACCCTATTCCTATCATTATTTTCTACCTTTTTTCTTTATTCAGCATTAAATAGTTTCTCTTGATGAATGAAAACCAACAACCTTCTTATTCTGCCTGACCAAGACCTACAAGATAACCATAGCTTGCTTCAAACCACAGTCTCCGTGGGATCGACCCTGACTCGCTCAGGTATTACTTGGATGACCCAGTGCACTTGCTGGTACAAAAGTACGAAGGTGTGGGGTTTCGTGCTACCACCTCTCAAGAAAGGCATTGATCACATACAGCCTGCCATAGAAGAAATCATTCACAGTTGGAGGAGATAGTAAAACCGAATTGATCCAGAAGAATAAAGCATCTCCGAAGCCTTAACCATCTTCGTATCATTGCATTCACCATCTACTGAGTAACGTTATCTTTATTTTACTTTTATGTGCTTTAAACAAACAAACAACTTTTCTATCTGCCTGACTAAGATCTACAAGATAACCATAACTTGCTTCAAATCACAATCCTCGTGGGATTGACCCTGACTCACTCAGGTATTACTTGGACGACCCAGTGCACTTGCGGGTTCAGTTGTACGAAGTTTAATTCCGTGCACCAGTTGCTATTTGGTACGATCTTATTTAGTGACAAGTCTGAGATCACTATATACTAGAAGTATTTGCCCTTGCTTCATGAGTTTTCTCAAATTAATAAATTTAGTTGAGGTTCTACACGCCTTGTATACATGTATCGATCATTATGTCGGGCATCAAGGTATGATTGTAAGGATATGGATGGCCTTCTAGCATTGCTCCTTGTGTGGGATTGGATGCGGATGCCGTCAATAGGGCCTTTGCCAATGGATACAAGCTTTCCACTCGCTCATGTGGATTCAGTTATTTTCCTATTTTGAATACTTTTTAATATGCATAAACGATGTATCAGGTGGAATGATTACCAACCCACCAATCAATATAAAAATTGTTGCTCCATCATACTCGTGCTGTTGTGATCCGTTATACTTGCGTCGCCGTCACTTCATCATAGCCACACCATTATTGTTGTTGTCCTAATATTCTTCTTCAATTGACGATATTCCATCATGGTTATTTTTCATGTATGTTTATGATTTTACCAAGTTTTACAATTGTGTTCTTTGTTTTCTTCATTGCGAATAGGAGATTTTGATACGTTTCTAAAATTTTTACTTACAAGAGAAGTTGGTTCTGCTCCGAGATATTAGATCCTAAACCATAGTTTTATTTTTATTTTGTCAAATTGTCATTCTTGATTTTAAAAATACAAAAAAATGCATGTGTGTGTGTGTGTGTGTGTGTGTGTGTGTGTGTGTGTGTGAGAGAGAGAGAGAGAGAGAGAGAGAGAGAGAGAGAAAGAGAAAGAGGTCCTGAAGATGAATAGGAAGAAAAGAGTTGAGGATAATTTAGGGATAAGATTCATTATAAGAAAAACGCTAGGTACCATAGGATTTAGCATCTCGAGTTACCATCGATTTTATCAACAAATTTATGGAGGGTTTTGTTGTGAAATTTGTTACATCAAATTGTTACCGGCGGATTCACTTATCCGACGATAAATTCGTGGGTGATATTTGGAGGAAAAATGTATGGAATAAGCGCAAACTTTTTTGTCGGATTTATTGTGACACGTTTTAGTTAAACGTTGTGTTTTGGTGACACGAATCCGACTGTAATCAGGTCTAAAATTGAGAGCGCGAATCCTCTCTCCCTTCATTTCAAAACCCCTTCTCTCTCTTTCTCTCTCAAACCCTCTTCTCTATTTCTCTCTCTACCCAGCCCAGCCCCCTTCGTAGCCACTCTAACCCTGCCGTCGCTAGCCTCACTCTCTCACCACTTCTCCATTTCTCTCTCTACCCAGCCTTTGCCGCCACTTCAGATTCAAGTACATCCTCACTCTCCATCTCCATGACATCTATTTCAAAATTAGAAACATAATTTTTTTAATTGTTAGTATGTTACCTGTTAGTTTGTTATTCTATTAGTGTTAGGAATTTTATTAGTTAGGATTATGACTATTGAATGATTCTGAGTTAATTGTAGTATTATACATTTTTTAGGAATCAGGATGTCTGAGAATCTTAGTTCAGAAATTATATTTGATTTGTATGTTTGTGTGTGTTAATTATTATATTAGAATATCAGAACATACAGTGCTTAATTATAATTTATGAGGGGTCTTGTTAATTTTTGGTCATGTTAACTTAGGGTTAAATTAATTTAGGATTTATTCTTACTTGTTTGATTATTATTTGTGTTTTGATTTACTTGTTTTTGTTAGATTGAAAAATCATGGGCTATGAGAAAAAATTTTATTTAATTTTTGACGTAAATTTTACTGGTTTGAATAATTGGTTTGTTTGGTGGGTTTGTTTGAATAAGTTAGGGTTTAGGGTTTTATTCAACCCTTATATATTGATTTGGATGGATATTTGGTTTGGATGGAACCCATGAAGGGTGGAGAAATCCAAATTTTAGGGGAGACTATCAAAATTTTTATAAGATTTTGAGTGAAATTGAAAAATTAAAATTAAGTTTTCAAAAGTCTTAGAATTATGTTTAGGTTTGATAGATATTTGTGTTAATTGTGACATGAATTGGTTCCTCCTTAAAATTCTTATTTTAAGTGTTTTGGGTTATTTGTTATAATTATTTAGAGTTAATAGTCAAAATCGTTCCTAAAAGATACCCCGATCTCTATTTTTGTCCCCGAAAAATAAATTTAATCAAAATTCTCCTCGAAAGATTTAAAATTAATCGTGTTAATCCATCCGTCCATTCTGTCACTAACGGCATTAAATTAGAGCCCCAATCCAACGACTCGACCCGGTGGTCACAGACTCTCCTTCTCCTCTATGCGTCTCAGCCTCCATGCCAGTTCCAATAGTTGCTGCCTCTTTGTCGATGTCGTTCTTCCGGTAATGGTCTTTATTTCAACTTGGTAGCGTCCATGGAAGAACACAGAAGAAGACCAACACAAACAGAGTAGATCGGTGCAAGTTGCAATAGAGGAAGAGACCGTGTTCCCCCAGAAGCCAGCGGTAATGAATGAGGAAGAGAACAGAGAGGAGTTGGAGGGCATAGCGACGGTGATCTCTCTGCATCATTGGGTAGAGGGTGTTCAATGAAGCAGCAACTACCTATTCCCAAAATGCCAACCTCTCAATCGGGGGTGACAGAATGGATAGAGAGGCTAACGTGATTAATTTTAAATCTTTCGAGGACGATTTTGATTAAATTTATCTTTCGGGGATGAAAATGGAGATCAGAGTATCATCAAGGGATAATTTTGACTATTAACTCTAATTATTTATTCATACATTTTCTCATATTTGTTATAATTATTTATTGTTTCTTGAGTTTCTTCTTATGTTATTGTTTATTGGTGTTTATTATGTTATTAATATGTTTACTATATTGAGTATATTAATATATTTAGAGTTGGTGAATTTAATTGTGTTTTGATTAGTGTTAGTAATATATTCGCTGTGCAGACATGATGACAAGTAGCAGAAGTAGGTCGACTGGGTCACGTGGTCGTGGTAGAGGGCGGGCTTCCACCAAATCCCCAAGGACTGCCCAGTCATCACCCTCTATGACTACCCGTCAACCCATGTGACGTCACAGGTGGGTATAGCGGACCAGCAATTCATCATGGTTCCAAACCTGAACAACGTGCCTCCTTCTGCTACGCCCCCTGTAGATCCAGTGACGACAGAGCCCACGGTGGGTGATTCCTCCAGTTTTCCCAGTAGGATGGCCTTCCACGGCTGAGAATTTGACCCGATGGCATGCAGACGTGAGTACATACAATTTTTTAATCTTACATTTGTTAATCTTAAGTTTATGCAATTTTATATGTTTGATAATGTTAGATTTTTTCTTTGCTAGGTTTGCACCAAATCCCAATGCTTGTACATAGGAGATCTCTGACATCATTAAGTCCATGTACGACCACCGTGGCCGACCTACACGCAGATTCCAGCTGAGAACAGAGATCGATGTTTGCAGAAGTGGGCGGTAGGAACCCAATAATATTGAATTAATTAACTATATTTGAACTGTATTTTATTTCGACTAACTAATGCTGGTGAATCACTTTATGCAGTTGAAATTCATATGGGATGTAGAGCGTAGTCTCATGATCAGGAAGATCTACGACCATTGGACAGCTAAACGTTTTCAACAGATGATGAGCAACGTTCATAAGGGGCACAACCACCTAACGTCGTGGATCCGTCCAGCCATCAAGAAGGAACTAGAGGCCTATTTTACTCATGATGAGGGGTTCAAGCGTCACCGTTTGACGAACGTTGCTAACAGAGCTTCGCCCAGGTCATCGAAGTATACGGCTAGGTCGGTGACCTTCATAACGACAAAGAGCAGAGACTGGTAAGAATTTTGTCATTGTTTAGTAGTTACTTGAATTAGTTGTTTAACTTGTTCATTTATTTTATTGGTTGATATATTAATTTGTAGTCTAAGTCCTTGGACTGTGAGGCGACACTAGCAGAGACCTTCAAGTATACCTATACTTTGAAGGCCAACAAGGAGAGATTTACTGATGAGCGGTCACGGGCCCATTATGTGAGTCTAAATTAACCCTAAGTTTCAAATTTATTTGGTTTAAAGGCAATTATTTAACTGTTATAATAATCATGATGTGTGTGACACAGGAGAATTACACGCAGAGGTTAGAGGCTGCGACCCAGCATCTCAGCCGCCGAGTGGGAACGACGAAGCCGGCTCTGAGACCTCAGTGGTAGACCTGATAGGATTTGGTGAGAAACCGCCTCTGAGCCCTATAAGAATCGCTGCTTCAGGTTGGGTTCGTTCTTCGCCAGTAGCCTCTCCTCCTCTGCGTTGGCAGCTTCCTCTGCCTCTTCCTCTGCTACTAGCCCTACCGATCTCCAGAAAGTTGTCGACTTGAGGGAAGAGGTGTAGAAGCTGACACAGGAGATTCACTAGCAAGCAAAGCAGTCTGAACAGAGGTACAATGACCTTCTTACACGCGTGGGAGAAGCCGTTGCCATTAGCTCGGACCTGACAGAGAAGTTGGAGCATCTCAATCGGTTGCAAGACTAGATGGAGGAGTACAACCAGCAGATGTGCGCTGGAGCCAGCGGCGCTGCTGGTTCCAATGACAATGTTGCTGGTGGGACACCGACATCAGCACCTATTCCGCCGCCTAAGTAGGGGGACCACGATGACGATGATTACCAGGATCTGTAAGGGTTTCATTTTCTTGTTTGCCTACTTCATTGTATTCTACTTCTGTGACATTTTATTGTATTCAAACCATTTATTTTTAATAAAATAATTTATTGATTTTTGCTAGTTTTAGATTTCTACTAATAATTTTGTTAACAAGAGTTTAATTTGACTACTAGTGTGGCTTAACTGTGCCAAAAAAATAAAAAAATATTACCGTAGGATTTATCCGACAGTAATTTGGCGACTAAACACGTGAAATGGCGCCAAAGTTATCATCGGTTTAATCCGACGGTAATCATCAACTCGGTCTCGACAAAGCCATTGAAAAACCAACAGAAACTTCACCGATAATTAGCGCCGGACGAAAAAATCCGTTGGTAAGCAGTTTCCGACAACGTTTATACCGTTAATTCCAGGACGATGGTAAATTCGACAGTAACTTTATTATCGGTAGATTTATTTGATGAATTTGATGATAAATTCGACGGTACTCAACGTTTTTCTTGTAGTGGTTAATGATGATGAGTATGATAGGAGGTGGTGGTAATAATGAGAAAAAAAGAGGATGTATAAAAGTTACGTAGGCCATGTGGGAAAAAGAGAGAATTAGAATTTTAAAAATATTAATAATGCCATGTAATTATTAAGTATATTTTGTAACAATCTAGATTTTTAACAATAGATTTTTTAAGCTCTATACATTAGGATTCGCAAAATTTGAGTGACGCAGTTAAATTTAGTTTAACAAGTTAATTTTGAATATGCGAAAAAATAAATAATAATATTTTATTAATTTATTTTGATGTTTCACCCTTATAACTTTTACGGTTCTTCATTTTCATTTATCTCATGCTTTCTTTTTTCTTCTTTGACATAATCTCGAGAACTATCTCTTCCTTTTTTTTTTCCTTTGTACGTGATATTAAGAAAAAGAACGAGAAATAAAAGCAGAAGTGTGATATTAAGAAAAAGAACGAGAAATAAAAGCAGAAGTTCGATAGTCGGTGAATTTTTTGAGGCTCGGTTATTTAATTTTAAATTTCAAAAATAATTTTAAACTGATTAAATTGTTTGTTTCTTTTTCCTCTTTACAATCGTACTGGATCCGTCAAGGAAAGAAAGTGATTTAGACATCGTCAACGAAAGAAAATCGCTTTTTGCGAGCTAACATCAAAAGATAAGGTTTGATAAATTAAACATGAATGAACTATTTTTTGTTGCTTGATTACTGATTAAATTATTTGTGAATACAAAAAACCGTATTTACTTGATGGTTTAATATTTTTTAAAAATATAAAAAGAACATATGAACGCCGGACTTGACACCAGAGGCGCTAAACGCATCTCTCTAAAACACTTTAGGCGCCGGAGGTAAAACCACTAATACTGAGCGTGAGAACATCGTGGACACCGAACGCCCCATTAAAACCAACCAAAGGCGCCGGATGCCCCCTTTCAAAGTTTCAAATAATTATAACATATATACATATCATATAGCCGAAACTACGTACATTAATAATTATAATATATAATTATATCATGTAATATAAAAGTACATATATATATATGTATAAAAGTAAAAAAAAAAAGAAAAAAAAAATAATAGTAAGAGAAGAATATATTTTATTAAATTTAAATAATTAAAAAGTAACTAATTTTAAATGCAATAGTTAGTGTAATTAATAAAACACTAAATAAATAGTTGAAAATATAATTTTATATACCTTTTTATTGAATTTTTTTAAAATTTTCAAAAAATATCTATAAATATTCAAAAAGAATCTGCATTTTTTGAGGAGATAATTAAATAAGAACGTATACAGATAAAGAGGAAATAAAGATTTTTTTTTAAATAAATTGGAGTGAAAGATGAAAAAGGGGTCCATCATGCTCTCCGAACTCATTACCATACCTAACTAGTAACGGATATTCAATCTAAGCCGATTTGAGAGGAGAGATGTGGACTTCATCTGCATTGGGTCTTAAGGTAATGAACCTAAGTCGGAAATCCTATGTAAATTCCGAAGAATTAATGAATAATTAGCTAATAAATTAATTATTATTAAAAAATTTAAGAAATTAAATTTTAAAGCTTAAAAAAGTAGAAATAATTAAAATACAAATTTTAAGTTTTTAACACTAATTTTAAAAATTTTGACCAATATTAGACTAATAAACCAAATCAATTAAACCAGACCCAAACTGAACTCAAGGTCCAACATATATAAGTATGAAACAGCCACTCTCCCCCTTCAATTCATGTGATTCACGCTGAAATAATGGTGATGGGCACCAAGAGAAGAATCCTAACCCTCACTTCCAACTTCATTTTCCTATAACTTTCAATTCGAAACTCTGATTGACGAGCCGTTAGCGGCCACGTATTTGTCTTGGAGTCCTCTTCAATTCTAACTAAACATAGTGGTAAGGATCTTTAATTTTCGTACCCAATTCTCCCTTCTTTGCATTTCGCGAATTTGGATTTTAGTGTCGAGGAATTTTGTGATTTTGATGGTTTAGGGGTACTCTAACGGTAGATAATTATTGAGTTTTACCCCAATCATCAATGGGTAAGTTAAAAAAACTCTAAACCCTTGTGGTTGTCACATTTATGTAAACCCTAGTTATTAATTTGGTGAATTTCATGGAATTAGATTAGATTTATGTTAAATTAGAGGTTGAATCGGTGAATTGGAGAGCTTAAAATCAAGCTTTGGTGGCTGGAAATTATAGTACTTGATTTGGAACCTTGGAGGCTTGAATTGAGGTGTTTGAGCTTAGAAAGGAATCGGCCAAGGTATGATTTTGGTTTCTCGTAGTTAATGTTTAATGTCACGTGAAAACTTAGGCTAGAAGACTATAAGATAGGAATGAATTGAACGTTGGTCGTGTATAATCTGTTCCACTTTTGTTGCATTATTTTCTCTTTGTTGTAAAGTGTGTCAGACACTATATCCCATAAGTGTGTCGGGCACTATATTCCATGAGTGTGTCGGACACTATATCCCGAGAGCGTGTCGGGCGTTATATCTCAAGAGTATGGGAACACTTTAACCCGAAAAATGTGGCGAGCACTATATCCCATGAGTGTGGTGGACACTATATCCCAAGAGTGTGGATGCATGTCAGAGAGATGATATCTAGGTTAGCTATCGGGTGTGTCAGGTTCTGACAATTTAACCGACACGTGAGCTCACGACTAATAGGACAGACATACATTATGTGCATTGTTTTGCTTGAGTGTGCATTGTTTTAGTTTGTTTAATTGCTTTATCTCTACTTATCTGCTACTTGTTCTACTTGCTGTAACTGCTATCTATACTTGTACTTTCCTTGTTTGTTTTGTATGTGTTTGCAACTGAGAGATTCCTCATGCTGGTAGAGGTGACGCTGACGGTTATTCTACCGGATATTCGGAGGATTGTAAAAGACAGAAAGTGAATTGTAGGGCTAAAGTTAGTTTAGAAATGGAAATCCTTTGGGTAGATTACCAAACTTTATGGTTTAGTAATGCTTTGAAGTTTGATTTTGAATGTCAAAGTTCTAGGATTATCCTTGACTTTTCCGAGACTTTTTGTATTAACTATGCGCACACCTTCACCATGCTGAGAACCCCCAATTCTCATTTCATACATATAATGTTGTTTTCAGATCCAGGATGTGAGATATCACGTTGAGCTTATTGGAGACTCTTGGGATGCGAAGATCTACCTCTGGGATATTTGGTATTTAGAGTGTTATATATGTATATATATAGTATTCCCCATCTTATACATAACTTACATTTTGTCCCTCTTAAAGGTTGATTCGGGAAAACAAATTTTGTATTTTACCCTTTGGGTATTGTCGGGTTTTATATATATGTATATCTATACTCTGGTCGGCCTTGCTTCGCAGGTCAAGACTGTAGCTTGTTAATTGTATCTTTGGAACTCTAATCTTATATATATATTATCCTTTTCGTTTGATCTTATCTACCTTTATGCGTTGACTCGATCGAGTGATGTGTTTTTCTGTAGGTGTTTCGTTTAACTTTTCTTTCAAAACTCCTAGTTAAACTTCCTTTCACATATATTTATATACGTATTTTTGTTTTAGAGGTCGTAGCGCCTTGCTACTTCTGATTTACGTCCTAGGTCTAAAGTTCTGTGTGGTAGGGTGTTACACTCTAACAATGAGCCTATATTGATCTTATTTGCTTTGAGGTCTTACTAGATCCAAGTATATCTTGGATTAATATTTTAAGTTATTATTGTAACAAAATACTATACTATTAAATATTATAATATTTAGTATATATAAAAATTAGATATGCTTATAAGAGATTTTTTAATTTAAATTAAGAAAATTTTTTGTTAGCTTTTTTCTTTCTTTTAGTTTTAAATATTATTTTCTAATGTAATAAAAAAGTAAAAATAACAATAATCACTCATAATATATACATGACATTATGTATATCGAGAATTATTATATATGATAAATAATTTTTTATTTTTTATAACGATCATATAGTTAATTTATGTCTAAATTAATTAATTTTTATAATATATAATTTATTGTATAATTTTTTCTTTTAATATTTAATGAACTTAATATACAAAATGTTATTTATATTATTTAACATACAAAATAAATAACTTAAATCATCATTAATAAGTATAATAGTGTAAATATTTATTTATTTATTAGTATTAAAAAATATATAAATAGTATAAACTGATATTTTTTTAGTAGAAAAATAATAATAAAAAGTGAGTTTATAAAAAAATTTGGATGATAAACTAAAAGTTAACTGGCCATTTAAGGGATAACATGTGGTAAGTGGACTTATTATTATATATTTAAGGGAATGTAAAAGACTGTAAATGAAAGAAGTTTACTGCCAGGACAAAAGGGAAAACGCAATGTTTTATTTTCCGTATGGACCTTCGTAGTGATCGAACAAAATCTAAAAATTAATTACCTAAAAATCGCAAACCAAAAAATTTATGAGAGAAACAAAAATCCTTGCAACTTCCTATTTAAAGAACAATAAAATGTCTAAAAAGAATATAAATTTGGTTGATTCAGTGGTTAACTCAATAATTCGTTTAAATAAATATGGAGGTTTAAATTTCATCTTGTGCATACAATAATTCATTTGTCAGTAATAAATCTTTAAAAAAAATTCAGTACCATGGCAGATTAGTCATTGATCTGTCGAACAGGAGAGTACTATGATTTTACCAAAATTTTTGTTAACAATTATTTTTATATTTTACTATTAATTTTTGATATCAATACATATAATTTTAACATTAATTAAAAAAATCTTACCACTATTAATAAGTATAACAATTAATATATATTGATATTAGAAAATAATCTTACCAAATTTTTTTTATTTAATGTTAAAATAATATATTGATATCGAAAAATTAATAGTAGAATATAAAAATAATTGTTAATAAAAATTTTGATAAAATCACAATTTAATAATTAAAAGATTATTGAAGTGTATCTTAGAAAAAATAATTTAATTATTAATTTTTTAAATATTTTGGTAAAAATACAATTTAATCAATAAAAAATAAATTATTAAAGGGTATTTTGATAAACAAAATTTAATGACAAAAAAATTAAATTTTAGCTAAAGGGTGTTTTTGTAAAGAATAATTTATTTTTTCTTGAAAAATAGATAAAATTAACATTAGTTAATATAAAAAATTTAAAATGGATTAGAGAGGAGGTTTTTTAAAGTTATAAGGGAAAGAAATGTACATTTTATAAATAAAAGGAAAGAGAGTGTCATTTTAGCATCTTACAGAAAAGAAAAGTAAACTTTTCTCAAAAAATAATCCCTCACTTTTAATTTTTTAAATTTTAAAATCAAAAATAAAAAAACATTGAATTCATTGTTTACAGTGGAGTTGATTCCTTAAACTTTTCCTATCTCAAATGTGTAATATATACTTGATTTGTTCCTTTTTAATTAGTCACTTTAGTTTTATATTATACTTGTTTTATTCCTTTCAAAGAAGGAGAGGGAGTAGAGGACTACTCAAAAGGGGCAAAGTTTTCGAAAAGAGAAAAAGAGGACATAAATACAACCAAAAATATTAATCGTCTAATATTTGATACAATGAATAAAATACATAATATTTATAAATCTTAAATTTATTAATATTTATTTAAATAGATAGATATTTATTATTTTTAATTTTAAAATATTTTACATATTTAAATTATTCGTGCAATAGATGAGTAGAATTATTTTTTTTTTTAATTTGATTATAAATTTACACTATATACAAATTAAATATTAGTACATCATTTGATGGTGAAGGATGTGGTGCAGAATTTACAATCGACAAACTAACCGGCAAGTGCACTGGGTCGTACCAAGTAGTACCTCAAGTGAATGAGGTTCGATCCCACGAGAATTGATGGATCAAGCAACAATGATTGAGTGATTGACTTAGTCAGACAAACAGAAAATGGTGTTTTGAAAGTTCAATTGCATTAAATAGTAAATCAGAGAATTAGAAAAGCAAGCAGTAAACAAGTAGTGAATAATATATGGAGAAATAGTTAATGCTTCAGAGTTATCTATTTTTCGGATTGACTTTTCTTACTAACTATTTTAATCATGCAAGATTTAATTCATGGCAACTATAAGTGACTAAACCATAATTCCTTAGACCTTTTTAGTCTCCTCTAACATTCATTAACCGCCAATTCCTTTGTCACTTAATTCCAATTAGAGGGTGAAGTTCAATTCTAGTTTATATGCCACAAAAATCCTAATTACCCAAATATAAGAGGATTATATGTCACGTATCCCGTTAAGTCCAGATAATTAGTGATTTAGGAGAATATGTTTTCAAGCTGTTGTTCAAGTAAAGAGCTTTTCCAAGTTATACAAGAACTCAATTAGAACAAGGGTCATACTTCCGTTCCACCCAAATTCATAAGATAAAGAACGAAAACAATTCTTGAAATGTAAATCAGTACATGAATTAAAATAGAAAAATAATAGTATCAATACATACAATAGACAGAGCTCCTAACCTTAACAGTGGAGGTTTAGTTGTTCATGGTTCAGAGAGAAAAACTAGGATTAAAAAAACTGTAAATTGCGGAATGAGGTAGAAGAGAGGAGAAGAGCCCGAAGGGCTGATTCTTTTCCCTTTTATATCTAATCCTAATTAATGTAAAATATATTTCCTAAAAACTAACTAATAACTTTTCCTAATTCTAAAACTAATAAAAGTTTAAATCAAAATTAATTTAATTGATTCGTGCAGCTTTGGAGGTGAATGGGGACCACTTGGGTTAGAAGAGTTGATGCCGAACTTGGAAGAATCCAAGTTCGGCGTGGACTAGGCAGCAAATTCCCCTTTGAAGCATTGGTTGTGGCGCCAAACTTGACAATGGTCAAGTTTGGCGTGGAGGTTGTGCATAACTTCCCTTTGGAGACTTCATGCTGGTGCCGAACTTGAACTTCAAGTTTGGCGTGGAGGAGGTAGTGTGCATTCCTTTGGAGATTCATTGCCAACGCCAAACTTGAAGTATCTCAAGTTTGGCGTGGAGTCTTGCATGTGTTCCCTTAAGCTTTCTTGTTGTGGCGCCAAACTTGGAAGGATCCAAGTTTGGCGTGGATGAAGCAGTGATGACTATAGGGCTTGTAAAGCTTCCTGGCGCCAAACTTGGTGACTCCAAGTTTGGCTTCGAGCCTTTATTCTGTTGTAGCTCCACTTCTTCTTGAAAGTTCTGTCAAATTCGTCCAAAACGCTACCTGAAATAAACAAAATTGTACACAACTCAAAGTAGCATTCGTAGTGGCTAAAATATATTAAATCTTGACTAAACTTAGCAATTCAAATGCAAATTCACTAGGAAAAGACAGAGAAGATGCTCACGCATCAGGATGTGGTGAAGGAGCATTTCTAGAGACATCTAAATTGCTACATCCTAATCTATTTTTATCATTTTTGGATGGTGAAAATTTATATGTAGGTATTTTCATATAAAATTACTAGTTAAGAACTGTTAGATAATTTGATATATTTAAAATTCTTAATAAATTATTATTTAATGACTTTTAACTATTAACTTCATATGAAAACAACTATATGTAAGTATTTGCCTTTTTAATTTTAGGTAATACTTCGAAAAAAAAATAAACTGACTAAGTAAAATGAACAAATCGAGTATATATAGTGGGGATGCCAACAAACTAAGAATTGCTTTTCAGAGGTATGCATATCTGTAGAAAAAGTGTTAAAAGTCAACTGATATGGTTTTAGCCATACGACTTGTATGCAACTGATGCAACTAGAAAGTCATATCTGGAACTTGTGCCTAGGTAATGTCAAACTGCAGGGTATAAACCGACATGTGAACTCATGACCTACATAGGATAGACATGCACCATACTTTTTTGCCGCATATATTCCTTGATGTACATTCTATACGTGTGTGTACTTTTCTTGTTGTATTGTATTCTATATTCTTTATTCTCTGTTTGTTTACTATTTTTCTGTATTTTCTGTTTATCTACTAATTTCCTGTATTTTGTCTTCAGGTACGGTTATTTGGTACTAATAAAGAATTAATGAACTTAACTAACAACCCCAACCTTACTAAGAACTCCTCAATTTTTTACCCCTCTCCTTCGTTCTCCCTTCAAATGGAGCACCGGCGTCCCAATAATAACGTATGATCGTGCAGAGGGATGATGGATGATATTATGCATTTTGACGACGTTCAGCTTGACCCGAGTTTTGAAGACCTAGAGTGTTATTCCCTCGCCTTTGTAGTTTAGAGGGATTAGGAGATGTCTCTCACACACACACACACATACACACACATATGTAAATAGTTAATAGCTAGCTACTCATAGTGATGTTAATCAATGTGCGATGTATGTACATGAAAATTCTGATTCTGCTTTATCTGTTATTATCTGTGATTTTATCTTTGAATGTTTTTACTTATCGAACCAAATGTTTTCTAAGAAAACTTTTTCTGGCAAAATAACTGTGCTTTAATAACGAAACAGGCTCATATAATAAATATTAGTTACTAAATAGAAAAGCAAGTTAGTAATGCCTAGTTTTTAGTGTGATCATGGCATGCTAAAAATGGGGTCGTTACACATTTTCTAGTGACATGTTAGCATTTTTCATTAACAAAAAAGACTTTAGTTAGTTTGGTTATTTTTATCGAATTTAATTATTTTTAAAGATTTATTTACTGTTAGTACTTTTTGGAATTATTTTTTTGTGAGAGTTCGAATTGTTCTTAACATTTCTCATACAAACCCTTGTCAGGATTAATTGTCTATAATTCTGTTGTGAAAATGCTCTCAATAGTCGATACTCATTGGAGAGAGAGAAAGAGAAAAAAGTGATAACTTTGTTTGTTTGCATTTTACAGTATGTTAGTAGCTAGTTTAAGACTTTAAGAGTAGATAAATGATTCTGACTCAGTGGAATTTAGGTCATAAAAGTGGTGTGAGTGTGATGCCATCAAGTTATGTTTTCTTTTGAGTTTCGTGATTATGCTTTTGGACCCTTTGTATCATTCGATTTAAGACTTTTATTTCGAACTTGTTTCTTAAAAGTAAAGCACTCACTAGTGTGAATCACATCTTCCTCACAGAACCAATATAGTAAATAATAATAAATAAAAGTTAAGAAAGATGTATCAACCTATACTGTTCCTTTTCTTTTTCTTTATGCAAAATATGTTTGAGTAAGTAACCATAAGTTAACATGGTTAAAGAAGAACCTTTATGTTTTAAAAGGTTTTGTGAGAGGTTATATTGATTATTGAACGACCAATAAACTAATATCATCTATCAAAATAATTTAAACTTATGGTTTTGTCTAAAGATGTTGCTTATTTTGATTCTTGTAATTGGTTGGATAAATTGATTTATCTTTTTATGATTTTTTAAAAAATTAGTCAAATTTAGAAACCTAATTCTTGTTAGTCTTTAACTAAACTTTCATCTTATATTTGTTACTGTAATGTTGATATATATGAAAAATTAAATATCAACATGATACTGTAACAATTATTTAATATGGATACATTTTCATTGTATTTAATATAGCGTTTAAATTGGTTTATATATAAGATATAATTAGATGCTAATTTATGGGTTAAAATATAGAAAATATCTGAAGTTAGAATTTCTACGAGAGAGGATAAGGATGTGTTAAAAACATAAAGAGTGGAAATACTTGTGCATGCATAGTTGTGTGTTGGTAGAATTGAATGTGAAAATTTTTTTTACTAGTTTTTATTGTGAAGAGTTATAATTAATTATGCATCATTATACATCCGAATTCATGAATTTTTTTAGTTTGATCTTACAAGTTATTAATGGATTTTTTAGAATAGTATTCTTCTCTTTGGTAAATGAAGAAAACAAACTAATTGTACTTGTACGTGAGTTTTTGCCAACAAATTCGAACATAAAACGTTGGTAGAAGTATTTGATGAGATTACTGTCCAATTTATGATGGAGAAATATAATGCAACTTTGGATCAATTTGTTTTGCAAACATATCAACCATGATTAGTAAAGTGGTCATATGGTGTTGATAATATTTATTGGAGATTGAATTTTAAAAAGAACAGATTTAAGAACTTCATTCAATAATTCAGAAGGGTGGAAATTCAATATACTAAAATGAAGGAGTTCTGTCACTTTAATAATTGGAGGAATATAGTAAATAGTGAACATTGTAATAGAGTTACTTGGTTTTAAGTATGTTGTTTAACTAGGTGGTTTTTTTATTTTGTGATGTTATATTGGTGGCTCTTTGATGGCAATGTTGAATGGGAGACACTGATTTAGCAAGATATAGTTGTGATTATATGTTATATGATATTTTTAGATGTAACTCTAGTTTCTATTGAATTTTTTTCTCCTACCTTTTGGTGATTGAGAGCTCTAGTAACAATAAAAAAGGGTAAAGTATCGTTTTTGTCTCCAACGTTTGGAGTAAGTCCCAAAGTTGTCTCTAACATTTCAATTGTTCTATTTAAGTCCCTAACATTTTAAAATTTACTCAATGTTGTCCTGCCGTTAGGGATTCGTTAACAGAATTGACGGCAGGACAAAATTGAGACAATTTTGAAACGTTAAGGACTTAAATAGAACGAAAACGTTGGGGACAAAAACGATACATAGAAATAAATTTTAATTTTATCCTTCAATAATATCAATTTTTTACTGTACATAGTATTCAATTATTTTTTAATCACATTTAAGTAAATTACAGCTAATCACATCACTTTCATTCTAAATAAATTATTTTTTTATAATTTTACTCTTAAAGTAATGTCATTTTTTTATAAATAAATAAATTTTATACTTTCATTCTAAATAAATAAATCCTCCATCATCGCCTCTGCCCAGCACCGTCGCCGTGGAATCGCAAACTGAGGAGGAGGATGCTTCTTGCCGTGCACCATCGTCCCGGGAGTCAAGTCATCGTCACCGTCGCATCTGTGTTGTTGCTCTGCCGCGCTGGAGTTAGCCATTGTTGAAACTGGCGTGGACGATTCTGATGTTGCTACGCTAGCCCCGAGCTGCTGTGCTACTTTCGAAGGAAGAAGACTCATCGGAAAAACATCATTAGGGCTGCTGCTCAGTTGATGTCATTGTTGCTGTCTTGAGTTTGTTGTTAATGCGACATTGAGATAGGGGATATTTTATTAAATTAAATATTGTAAACTTTGAATGCTAAGAAGTTTACTGAATTATTGCAAATATATGAATGCTTGATCTGTGATGGATTTTGGATGCGGAGTAGATATGTGAATGGTTGTGTCTCTTGGTGGTTTTATGTGGTTTGAGATCTTTGTTAAAAGAACGTGTATGTTAGTGCGAAAGTTTACTAAAAATGTATTGGGTGTTTGTAATTGTGAAAGCATGTTTTGTTCCTCGTTTGAAATATGTTTGAATGATGACTTTGAAGACGCTAGGTAATGCTGATTTTGGTTTTTAAGATTGATTTTGAGTTAAGATCGTGATTGTGACTGAATTACTGAAAATTCTGATTCTAATTTGCTATGTTAGATGATGGTTATTGAACTGTTTGTTTGATTAGGTTGTGATTGTTATTAATTGAATATGCTAGTTTGATTGGATATTGTTGTATTGAATGTTAAAGTGAACCGTTGGTTACTAAACTAAAATAAAGTAGGTTGATTATTGAGAAAATAAGGGAGCCCGGAGGGGTGTTAAAGTCTAATTTTTAAGAGGATGTTTTGTCCAAATTTTTTTGTAAAAGTATACGAAAAAGTGATTTTGTTTTGAAAACCTGATTTAAATATGTATTTACATTAAGAAGCGAACTTTGTATTAAAAATCTGATTTACAGGCTTATTTTGAGAAATGACTTTGAAGTTGAATCTGATTAGCTTTTAGATTTGTAAAATGATTTGGCATTGGATTTGGAATGTCTCATTTATCAAGGATGATCTTTGAGAATCAAAAATGATTTGGTTGGGACCTTGAAGGGTGGCAAAGCCTGAATTTTAAAGGAAATGCTGCAAAATTTTTTATAAAACTTCGATGCCTTGCTTAAAGCGTTATTCAAAAGAGAATTTGATTTAAAACTCATTCTATTTGGCTTTCAGTTTATCAGGAAAAGTGTTATGTTTTAAGTTTATCCTATTGAGAAAGATTCTTGTTTTAAGTAATAATTTGAGCCATGTTTATTAAGGAAAGGAATTTTTATTAAACATTAAAGAAGTTTGGCTGCCTAGAAACTAAACGTTTTAAGGTATGATAAATGAAGGAATATGTGGTGATGTGGAAGTGTGAATAAAATAAGGTGATGCGAAGGTATGTTTAATAATATGGTGATGCGGAAGTATGAGTATGTAATTGGTGATGTGGAGGCAAAATCAAAAGAAAGAAAATGAAAAGCCATAAATGAAAGAAATAATTGAAATGGATAAAGAATCATGAAAATGGAATGTGAATGGGCCTTGTGCCAAATTGTTAATGTGGAAGTGCCCGCCTAACGGATAGCCTAAGGTTGCTAATGCGGGAATGTTCGTCTAACTGATAGCACTATTTCTTACCGTGATGCCAAGATATCCTAACTGACACGGTAAAGAGACCATATTCAGGGTTCGCCCCAAGTAACGTCGGGTTGCGGGTAGACAACCGATGCATGAGCTCATGGCCTGCGTTAGGGATAGACATGCATCATGTTGTTTGCACATTTGCATTTGGTTGTGTTTGCTTGTATTACTTCTCTGTGATTGTGCTGTTTGACTTGTTTGTATGTTGATTTGGATCTCTTACTTGCGCTATTAGTTTGCGAATGTATTGAGGTGTTTAAGAATTGATGTTGTGATTGTTGAGAATTAATTATGTGGCTGAGAAATAGTTAACATGACAAGTTTTGTGAATGAGATTTTGTTTTAAACTCAGAAATTTAAAGAAAGTGTTTAGTTATATAAAGTAAAATTTAAAAGTATTTTCAGGGGTTGGTAAAAATATAGTTTTCTTGAGTAAATAAATTATTTGCATTTTAATCTTTATTTTTACGGCATTCTCATTCCCTATTGAGAAACGTGTGGTTTGTTCTCACCCCAAAATCTTCTACCCTTTCAGTGACACAGGTTTGAAGACTTAATTTGAAGCTACAGGCGATTATTAGTCTTATTTGAGTTAAGTTATGTGTTGAGTTGCTTTCATAGAATTCATTCGCCTTTGATATTTAAGATTTTATTTTATACAGAGGGATAGGAATTGTATCTGAATTTCATTTGAATTCTTTCATATAATATTTATTAATATTAATAATTATGTGATTATTATTACTTGGTGTTCTTTGATATATGATTTTAATTAATAAAAACAAAATTTTTTGACATTTCCTTAAAAATTGAAACGCGGCATCGACGTAAAGGCTAAATATTAAATAGATAATAAAGGAAAACAAGTTAGTACCGCCTTACTTTTGGTACAATCATAACGTACTAAAAGTTAGGGTGTTACACTAAAATGGGCTATAGATAGACAATTTATGGAGAATCATATAGGTAAATAATATTAATGGAGTAATTGAATTAATAATTGATCTGCTATTTTTTTTACCACAATCTCTCTATTCTATGTCATTTTGCTCACTATTCAAAATTTTTGGTACTCCTCTTTCATCTTGTCCACCAAGTTATGTTTTATTTGTGTCTTGTCCAATCCAAGTTTTTTCTGCTTTGTTCTTGAAAAAATGCTTTAATGCATTTAAATATTATTTTTTATTTTGATTTTTTTTATTTAGTTAAGTGTATGTTTTAATATGAGTGAGTTGTTGGTTATGAGAAATTGTCTTAACTATAACCACCCAACTAGACTTACACTTTTTCGGATAAGGCAAATAGTATATTTGTCGTTTATTTTGGGGTAAAATGAAAGTGATGTAATGTCATATTTCTTGTTTACATTCATTTCAGTAATGTTGTAATCTTTATACTTTTGCGTTCCGTTCACAAGTTTAGATCAAACCACTCATATTTAAACAAATATTGTGTACGTAGTGTGACAAAAATATTGTAATTAAATTATATAGTCCAACACACTGAACCAATCAGAATGACCACTATCTGTGTCTCTGCAGACCTAAACTCCAGTATTATCTATTTTTTTTACCCACTAACCATTAAAAAGAATGAATTGATAATCTTTGACGTTGTAAATTGGATTGCTCATCTATTTATTCATTGGACCCCAACTAAATACAACAAATTTGGCATCCGTTGTGTTATATAGATTCGACCGAACATATTCTTTGAACCAAGGTGAAAACTTATTAAGTGAAGAATCAAGAATTGTTTCTTGGAATAACGTATGTAGAAATAGTATTACAACGAGATTAATTATCTAAATGAGTAATACTAATTTTTGAAACATATAACAAATTATTTAAATAAGTCAAAAAATTTATGTCAAATAGGGTGAAATCTGGTCACAATCGCAATACCTGTAGATGTGCGGCCTCGACTTTCTTCTAGTCTAACTAGTATTCACTTCCCGCGCCTAGCGCATTTCCTTCCTAAACATTGATCGGGTATTTTCGTCCACTCAACGAGAATTCTCCCTTATCATTGTTCCTACCAATTTTAGTTCTCCAGGTTTCAACATGTGGCTCAAAATAGAAGAAACAAAATGCAGAAGTCTCTTTGGCTAGAATGCCTTGCATATAAATCCCTCGACACGAACTCTATTTTTCATAGTTTGCTTAAATGACCAATCAATTTTTCGAAGGGATACATCCATCGAAATTGGACTGATCCACACATTCTTGCTTTATAAGACAAATGAATTGATAAGTGTTCCATCTCACAAAAAAACTTAGGAAAAAATATCCTTTCTAAGTTACACAATATCATGCGAATGTTCTTCTCCATCACTAAAATATCATCAATTCTTAATTTGGTAGCACACAATTCCCTAAAAAACTCACTTATCTTTGTGAGAGATTTTTAGATGTTAATGAAAAGTTCTCCAAAGGCAATAGAAAGCAACAACTCTAAAAAAATATGACAGGCATAACTCTTCAACCCAACAAGCTTACCCTAAGCGACATTTGCACATTTACCCAAGATAGAGGTGTAACCGTCAAGAAATCTCAAACTCCTAATCCACATACAAACATTCTGTCTTTATTTCTTTGTTAAAAGCGTACACAACCTTTGACTTAGACCATCATATGTTATCAAGCCTTTTTAAATTCATATCAAGTTGTCTGCAAATTTCAATCAAATCTAATCTAATCTTATTATTATCCTTGATTCGATCATTATCCATGATTGTGTAGATGATGCTATCAAACACTTTTTTTTAATATACATCACATCTAGGCAATGGCGAACCAAATTATCTTTTCACTAAGCCAATTCCCAAAAGATACTTTGCTTTGTCTAGTTATGCTCTCTGCCGTAGACCAAAATTCACAACCCTCCCCCATTATCGATGATGCTCGAGATACGACTAACACGATGTCAAACCTCTAAATCACTCGAGCGGATGGGGGCCACTTCTCTTTTAGTTTTATTCTTCCTAAATGAGTCTTTGTTACATCGAAAAGGATAGTCAAACTCAAAGAATCGACAATAACAATCAAACGATGAATTCTTACTCCCATTATTCAGCCAAAATAACTTCGTATCTTCCATGCAAGTGGGACACGACATCCTCCCTTGAGTAGAACAACTCGACAACATCCTGTATGCAGGAAAGTCATTGATGATCTACATCAATGTAGCATGCATTTGAAAGTTCATTTTAGTTGAAATATCATAGGTCTCTACTCTTAACACTCCGTAATTCATTTAGCTCATCTACCAAGGGTTGTAGGAACACATGAATTCCAGCTTTAAGGTTACTTGAACTAGGTAGTATACAAATTAGGAACATGTATGGATCCTTCATACACATTTCGGGAGGTAGATTATAGGGAGTCACTACAATAGGCCAACAGGAATATGTGTTACTAAAATTAGAGTATGGTGCAAATCTATCAGAACATAAAGCTAATCTTTCATTCCGAGGCTCGCTGACAAAGATAGAGTGAGCCCGATCAAAGTGTTTTCAAGCCTCTCTCTATATGCCGGATGCATCAAAAATCATTGTCTCTTCTATTGTTATAATGCCATATCATATAAGAGGTTGAACTCATGGATGCATACAATCTTTTTAGCCTAGGAATTAGGAGCAAGTAGTGAATTCTTTTTAGTAGAACTATCCTCAACCTACGTTTACCAATTCTCTCTCTCTCTCTCTGTGTGTGTGTGTGTGTGTGTGTGTGTGTGTGTGTGTGTGTGTGTGTGTGTGTGTGTTTGATACCTCAGTGCCTAGAAAAATTTACAAACAGTGAGTTCTACATCCTAGTTTTGAAACTAGCTTCTTTGTCTCATAATGGTTACGAAAGATCCCAATAGTTCCGTCTAGTACTGGTTGACGGCTCACTTATCAAATGACTCTTGGGTGTGATTTGACTCAGATTTAATACTCATCATTCATACATAAACAAACAACTTAGAGCGAACACAACCCTCAAACAACGGTTGTGCGGAAGACTCTAACAAATGATAAAATCTAGCCGCATCCAACTTAGGCTCCTCCTCGACACTTTTTCATAGCTTGAACCCCAACTACATCAAAGACTATATTATTGTATCTATCTTGGTTACCCTATTAATTCATGTCTTCCATATTTGTTTCTCTTATCAAATTAACCATCCATGATCGACCCTCAGGCATATTGGCAATAAGTGCAGACCGATTGATTCCTTACCCATCGACTTCTCTGTGTTCAGTCCACACCCAATGCCCATCCTTGAACCCATTATGATAAAGGTATAGGGTTATATCCGAAGCCCCTAGCCACTTAGTCGGCTAACACTTATATCATGGAGACCTAGATACCCCTTGAAACCTATAAGGTTCCATGTTGAATACATAAGCAACAAACTGATTAACCCTCTCAAAGAACTTAGGTTTTATTTCTCTTCCCTTATTGCCTGTTATACCTATCATACATCCACAAATAATGACTTGGAATCATTTTGCCATAAACAACTTAGAATTTAACCAACAACACGACTTAATTATTATTTTTTTTTAATTTTGATAGAGTTTCAGCTACAATTAGCAACCTCCACCAAATATAGTTTTCACATCTTACAAATCAAATATGTGGTTACACAATTTTAACTAAAATTCAGCAGAGTTTTTCCTTAACTCAGATACTTCCACCAAAAAGTTTCTTAGTTTAGACAATTTCAACCATATATTAAAACAAACAAATATTCAAGCAAACATGAAATCCTAGCTGTTCTAGTGTGCATCCCCTTATTACTCCGCAATTTTCTAGTAAACAAGGGTTTTGTGAACCTGCCACTAGGCAATCTTCTTCCACTTCCGTCCTAAAACACTATCTTAGAAAAAGTAAGTCTCGTATAAAACTTAAACAATTAACATGTCTTGGAAAGAAAACCTTAGGTCAAAATCCGACGGTAAAAGGCATGCCATTTTAAATTGAATTCGTACCATCTGTCAAGCTAACCGTCAGAAAATCCAATAGTAAAACTGCCGGTAATGGTCATGTCAAATCTGACGGTAAATCCAATAATTTCTAACGCAGTTCTTGTAGTGAAACTCACAAATCAAAACCAAGAAGAAGAAAAATACACAAAATAAAACTATAATTGTGTAGCAAATTTCTTCAACCACATACCTCATTTTAACAATTTCAACTATCGAAATGATGCACCAGGTATCTTGAACACATCGTCCAAATTTAAGCATAATACAACTGTTAATAAATTTGTAGTAGCTGATTTACTCCACAACTATTGCTTTCCACACTCTACTTCCATACCTCTTCTCCCTCTGCCTCTCCGCTGCTTCTGCCTCTCCCTCTGCTCCATCATCTTCAGAATGTGGTCCTTTACTAACTAAAATTTCCTCACACCCTAACTGACCCCTTTCTTATGCTTCTCATTAGTGGTTGTGAACAGAACCGAACCAATGGCACATGAGCCTTCTTCCCCTAGTGGTTCTTTGAGATTCAAAATGGTCGATAAAGTTTAAGCTGTGATTCAAAAGAGTCTTGAACGTATTGTTTTCATTTTTTGCTTTTTCATCCTTCACTAATTAATCCTACAATTTAGATTACTTTTGAATTAGATTAGACATTTTTCAGGGTTTGTTATGCTAATTTTGATTCAATTGTTGGTTGGTTCATTTCATTTTTGTTTGGACAGTTCCAAAGGTGAAGTTCTTGAGGCAATGCATGGAAGAAGCCGGTTGTGCTGTGAAGGATAATTTTTTCAGAGATGTTGTTTGCCAAGGGAGGAAAGGCATGGCTTACTTTGCTCTTGGTCACGGGGTACCTATTTCCTTTTAGGCATTTACATTTTATTTTTCTTTTTAGGCCTGTTTATTCAAATTCAAAATTGCTATGTACACACCCAAAATTAGCCACAAAAAATTTGCTGTTCTAGTGCGCATCCCCTTATTACTTCGCAATTTTCTAGCAAATAAAGTTTTGCGAAGGCACCACTTGGCAATTTTCTCCCATTTCCGTGCTAAAACTCTATCCTAGGAAAACTAAGTCCGGCATAAAACTTAAACAATTAACATGTCTAGAGAGAGAAAAACTTAGCTCAACATTACCGTCAAATTTTTTTTACGATAAAAGGCGCACCATTTTAAATTGAATTCGCGCCATCTGTTATCATCATATTTTTGGACGGTTTTTCCATTCTGATGGTATCGCTAACAGCTCAATAAAATTGTTAAGCTAACCATCACAAAAATTCAATGGTAAAACTGTCGGTAATGGTCCTCTCAAATCTTATGGTAAATTCGATAGTTCTAGCACATTTCTTGTAGTGTAAACTCACAAATCAAAACTAAGAAGAAAAATACATAAAATAAAACTATTATTGTGCAGCAAATTTCTTCAACCACATACCTCATCTCAAAAATTCGAACTATCGAAATGATGTACCAGGTATCTTGAACACATCGTCCAAATTTAAGTGTAATACAACTATTAATAAATTTGTAGTAGCTGATTTACTCCACAACTGTTGCTTTCTACATTCTGCTTCCACCCTTCCTTTCCCTCTGCCTATCCTCTGCTTCTGCCTCTCCCTCTCCCTCTCCCTCTGCTCCATCGTCTTCAAAGTATGGTCCTCTACTAACTAAAATTTTCGTAAACCCTAACTAAACCCCTTCTTACACTTCTCATTAGCATTTGTGAACAGAACCGAGCCAATGGCATGGGAGCCTTCTTCCCCTGATAGTTCTTTGAGAGTCAAAACAGTCGACGAAGTTCAAGCTACAATTCAAAAGAGTTTCGAACGTATTGTTTTCATTTTTTCCTTTTTCATCCTTCACTAATTAATCCCATAATTCATATTACTTTTGAATTGGTTTGGATGTTTTTCAATGTTTTCTCTACTGATTTTGATTCAATTATTGGTTGGTTCATTTCATTGCTGTTTGGACAGTTCCAAAGGACAAGTTCTTGAGGCAACTGTAAAAGATAATTTTTTTAGAATTATTGTTTGCCAAGGGAGGAAACACATGGCTTATTTTTCTCCTGGTCACGGGATAGCTATTTCCTTTTAGGCATTTACTCTTTTTTTCTTTAGGTCTCTTTATTCAAATTCAAATTTGCTATATACACACCCAAAATTATCCACTAAAAATTAGTCGTTTTAGTGCGCATCCCCTTATTACTCCGCAATTTTCTAGGAAATAAGGGTTTTGCGAAGGCGCCACTAGGCAATCTTCTTCCACTTCCGTCCTAAAACTGTATTTTAGGAAAAGTAAGTCTGACATAAAATTTAAACAATTAACATATCTAGAAAAAGAAATCCTTAAGTCAACATTACCGTTGGATTTTTTCAACGGTAAAAGATGCGCAATTTTAAATTGAATTCACACCATCTATTACCGTCAAATTTTTGGACGATTTCTCCATTCTGACGATATTGCTAATAGCTCAACAAAACTATTAAGCTAATCATCGCAACAATCCAACAGTAAAATTGTCGATAATAATCGTGTCAAATCTGATGATAAATCTGATAGTTTTTAATGTATTTTTTGTTTGGGTAGTTTCAAAGGTAAAGTTCTTGAGGCAACACATGGCAAAAACTAGCTGTGCTGTGAATGACAATTTTTTCAGAGCTATTGTTTGCCAAGGGAAGAAAGGCATGGCTTATTTTGCTCCTGGTCACAGGGTACTTACTTCCTTTTATGCATTTACATTTTATTTTTCTCTTTAAGTCTCTTTATTCAAATTCAAAATTGCTATGTACATACCAAAAATTCACAAATGGTGTACATCAACCGATCCGGCCCGAAGTCTCGGTCTGGACCCAAAACATGTTGGAACCCGTTGGCTTGGTCTGATCCAGAGTAAAGAAATGAAACTTAGAAGTTAAAACCAATGTTCTGAAATCGGATCGAACTGGTCAGTTCAACCGGGTTAACCGGGAATCAATCACCTGATCGGTCCAATTGACCTCCAAAACTAGCTTGCAAAAAACCGGTAAAAAAACCGATCAAACCGGTAAACTGGCCGAACTGGTCAAATTTTTTCAAAGACCGGTTTTTTGCTATTGGCCCGAAATAGCGTCGTTTTGACGCAAAAAAAAAAAAAAAACGAGCCCACTCAGCCCAGTACCCGACCCGGTAACCCCAACCCCTTATGCGAAGACCTCATCCCAAATCCCCAATACACTCACCAACCACTACCCAGCACCCGAACCCTAATTTTTGCCTCCAAATTCCAGTCTTCATCGAAGTCCATCAAAGGCCACCATCCTTACCAATCAACCACAGTCGACGCCGGCTCAGAGCTGCTGTCACCGGGCAGAAGGATCTCCAACGGGAGGAAGAAAATCACCGTTGCGGATCGAAGCTGTTGTCAGCGGCGTCGTCGGTTGGTCGTCTGAACTCCGAAGCTTCCTGGTCGACATCGTCTGGTCGTCGGAAGCTTTTCTGTCAACGTCGATGGGCATTTGTTCTGCCGCTGTGAACTAGACGCCTTCTCTGCATCTGTTCTACCTCTCTGCCGCCGTGAGTTTCAATTATTTTTTTGAGAAAAGGACAAATAGGTCCCTGACCTTTTGTCCCGCAGATATTTTTGTCCCTGACCATTGAAAAATACTTTTAAGTCCCTGACCTTCACAAAACTTGGACGGATCAGTCCCTCCGTCCAAATGCCTCCGTCAGGGACTGATCCGTCCAAATGCCTCTATTAGGGACTGATCCGTCCAAGTTTTATGAAGGTCAGGGATTTAAAAGTATTTTTTTTAATGGTTAAGGACAAAAATGTTCGCGGGGCAAAAGGTCAGGGACCTATTTGTCCTTTTCTCTATTTTTTTATTTTATTAATTAACTATATGAATTGATGCAGTATTTTTTATCTAGGTAATTATATGAATTGATGGAGAGTTCTACTGATTTAAATTCAGTTAATTTTTTATTTGGTTAATTATATGAATTGATGCAGAGTTCTTTATTTGGTTGATTCAGTTCTTCTATTTCTTATGTAATTTAATTTTGAATTCTGAATTTTGCTGTAATTGTTGTAAACTTGTAATGGGTGCTGTATGCCTGTATGTAATTCAATTTTGGATTCTGAATTTTGCTGTAATTGTTTAATTCAGTAATTTGTAATGGCTTGTCGTCGTGATCGTGGGCTTCTGTCAACGGGCATCTTGAGTTCTTGGGTTTTTGTTTTTTTTTTCAATTAGTTTTTTACTCAATGAGAAATTTAGTCCAGATTTGAGTTTAGATGCAGTTCTTCTTTTGAGTTCTTCTTCTGCTTTTTAATTTCTTTTTATTTTGTTAATTATATAGGTTAATCATTCTGTAATTCTGAATTTTACTGAATATAAATTTGATATAAGTTTAATTTTGGGACTCTGGATTTTGAATTTTGCTATATTGAATTCTGGTGAATTAGCGGTATGAATTGCTGAATTTAATTATATTGAATGCTGTATAAATTGTATGAATTTTGCTGTCATTTTGAATTTTGCTATAGTTGTTGTAATGGCTTAAGTTTTTATTTTGCTGTCAATCTGAATTTTGAATTTTGCTATAGTTGTCATTCTGAGATTATATATTATATATTGAATTTTTTATAATTTTATTTTATATTTAATTAAATCGGTTCAATCACGATTTGACTCCGATTGAACCGTTAAACCATTGAACCAGTCACTCGACTGGTTCGATGACCGGTCCGGTTCTCGCAACCTTGGTTAGAACCTAGAAGGCTACCTCAACCGGGTCTGGCCCTATATCGGATCACCTGGACTGACCCGGTGAGGATGCATAGTACTCCAAAATTTAGGGCGCGCACAAGCACTGAAGACAGTGAGGCACAACCCTGAACCTGAACCCCCCTTTCTCTCAGCACGCAGCCACGCACCCTCCTCAGTCCCCTCACGCACGGCGCCATCCTTTCCCTCAGCCCTCTCGCTGTCTTTCACCAGCCACCGTCACCACTCGCCACCCTGAAAAAAATTAGTTAGTGATGGTATTTGGTGTTCTGATTCTTGGTCTGATTACCAGTAAACTAAATATTTGCTCTGATTATTACTTGTTTTTTTTTTTCTGATTTGTTCTTAATTTAGTTGATGTGGTTATTGTTGATTTTTCTGATTATTGTTATTATAAGGTCTGATTATTGTTCTGTTTATTATGCTGTTTAGTGGGCTGAATTTTTAATTTGTTACTCATTATTGCTGAACAGCATTTGATTTTTCTTTGATTTTAACTGTGTAGATAAAGAAGAATGGGAGGAGGAGATAATTGTATTCCTGCACAAATTATTTAGGAGAACAAAGTAATGGATACTGCTATTGATACTGCTCCAGCTCCTGATGCACCACAATGTTGCTATTGATTCTCACCCGGTTTTCACCCGGTGTAATTGTAGCCTGAATGTGTATAGATTTCACGTAAACATAATTTGATTTCTTTTTCTCATTTGCATCTAAATAGTTTACAAAATTGTAATTTTAACCATTACCATAAGCCCTCTTCTGCGCTCTCCCTTCACCACTGTCGCCCCCCGCTCTTCCTCCTCCACAACTGTTGCTTTCCACACTCTGCTTCCGCCCCTCCTCTCCCTCTGCCTCTCCTCTGCTTCTGCCTCTCCCTCCGCTCCCCATCGTCTTCAAAGTGTGGTCCTCTACTAACTAAAGTTTCCTCAAACCCTAACTAATCCCCTTCCTACGCTTCTCATTAGCATTTGTGAACAGAACCGAACCAATGGCACAGGAGCCTTCTTCCCCTGGTGGTTCTTTGGGAGTCAAAGCGGTCGACGAAGTTCAAGCTATGATTCAAAAGAGTCTCGAACGTATTCTTTTCAGTTTTTCCCTTTTTTTTATCCTTCACTAAATCCCACAATTCAGATTACTTTTGAATTGGTTTGGATGCTTTTCAGTGTTTGCTCTGCTGATTTTGATTCAATTGTTGGTTGGTTCATTTCATTGTTGTTTGGACAGTTCCAAAGGTGAAGCACTTGAGGCAACGCATGGCAGAAGCTGGCTGTGCTGTGAAGGACAATTTTTTCAGAGCTGTTGTTTGCCAAGGGAGGAAAGGCATGGCTTATTTTGCTCCTGGTCACGGGGTACCTATTTCCTTTTAGGCATTTACATTTTATTTTTCTCTTTAGGTCTCTTTATTCAAATTCAAAAATGCTATATGCACACTAAAATTAGTCATCAAATCAGATATTGTGTTTTTGTGGACATGTGTTGTTTATATCATTTTCAATGTGTATTTCGTATTTTATCATGTATTTTATCTTAGTGGCTAATTTTTTGTTGCTTTAAATGGTAATCTTGTTGAATCTACTATAGGATTGGGATCACTGTTTGGTTGCAGATCTTAACTATTAATTTTGGAGTGCTTGTACAATGCTTTAATAATTTGTTTTCTGAGAGGGAAATGATTTAAATATTTGTCGAAGGCGCTTTCCAAATTAATAAGGTGGCCATGGCTTCCAAAACTATATCAAGATTCAAGATCCAATGCCTGTTCTGTATAAACTATTTAAGTCAAATGAAACTTTTCTTGTTTGCAAAGAAAATAAGGCGCCGATACTAGTGCATAAACTATTTGTGGTCGATGCTTCTTTTTGGTTATGTGGCAAGATTTGCAACGACCTAACATTCATTTAATCCTCCATTGGAGTGCCTTTGATTGCAGATATTTGTGTGCAGCAACCATGTAAGATTTCAAGATGAGGTCAACCAGTTGATAATTCATGAGCTAATTCATGCATATGATGATTGCCGTGCTGTCAATTTACATTGGAATAACTGTGCTCACCAAGCTTGTAGTGAGGTGCCTATCCTGAAGTGTTTTCCCACCAATATTAAGTTGAATGGGTTTTTATATCTTATAACTTTCCTGTCCAGCGTTTCTCACAATCTGTTGAAACAGATACGAGCTGGTCATTTAAGCGGCGATTGTCATTTCATGCGGGAACTACTTCGTGGTCATTTCAAATTGCGAGGGCATGAACCGGTACACTTTTACTTTTCTCTTCTGTTAATACCTATCATTTATTTTTTCTTCCAATTAAATCTTCCAATAGATTTACATTCCAATAGATTTACATCTGAGTTCTGTAAAGTCTTCCATAGAAGCATTTATCTCAAAATTTTATAAAGTGCACTTGGTGCTGGAGGGGATCAAGAATGCAAAATAAATCACTCGATGACTTAAATCTTTTGAAACATATCAAAACATAAAAATGAGGGTTCCTTTATTATTATGATTATTGGATGCCAAAGAATATTCTTGCTACAGTTTAAGCCTTCTTCCTTAGTCACCCATGTAAGCTACAATGGATTATTGCACTATAGGTTCATTAACCAGTAACCAAGTATATCTGATAACTTGTCATATGATAAATACATGAGATATGATCTGATCAATACAAGTACAAGTTTCAGCCAAGTTAGTAAACAGCTAGCTTTAAAATGATAGGCCAAGTTGCCAGATCAATGATCAAAGACATCCACCATTTTTTAAGGATGGTATAAAAAATTGTTTGTGATCAATGCCAGTGCCATATCTTCCATGTTAGTTATTCCAAATTCCAATGCAAAATAATTTGCAACTTATGCATAGTTGTAATTTACTATCTAGTCCTGTCTTCACTAAGGTGATTCATCTTCTGTTGAATATTTATTTGTTGGTTGTTAAATTAGTAGAGTGGGTCGAAAAATGCAAGGATAGGGAGTTAATTACAAGAGGGATAATTTGAATTCAAATGGATATATTGCTCCTATTAGACCTAACTACATGTATTGCTGGTTTTGCTTTGACTTAGATGAACCAAAGGTAAGCTTAGAAGTTTCACATTATGAGATTGAAGTAATCTCCTAGGCTCTTATGCTCAAATTGATGTTCATTAAACCTTAGTGAAGGGTAACAAGAGGATAATATCATGTGGTTTAAAGGCAAGTGGTCATTGGTCTGTGAATTATGGTAAAGATTAGATTTGGGAGTGCAAATTCGTTAGCAAATAATAGAAATATGGATTGGCAGAATTCAAATTCTGTAGGGAAACATAATTGACAGTGTTCCTGTGACTGATAGTGCTCCTAATATTCATACCATCATCATTGCATGTAAGTGAACTAATAATTTGTTTTTGAAAAAAATGTTCCGATGATTGGCTGAGGTGAAGAATGGAACTTTAAAATAAACAATTATTTTTAAAAGTTGGGTACTATTTTGTATTTTATACTACATTAGAAATGTTATGCAATTCTCTTGTTGAAGTTTACTCTATGTTCTAGAGATATGTAATGTTATTCAGTGCTGATTTAATTTAATGTATTGGAACTTGAAGGAGTGTATTAGAAGAAGAGTCTTGTTATCTTTGTTTTCAAACCCCAATTGTGTTGGTTCAGCTGCCAAGGATTCAATGGAAGATGTATGGGATATTTGTTACAATGACACACAGCCATTTGATAAAGCTCCTTAAGAAATTGCATGGATTGGTAGTGTTACCATTTTAGCCGACCCACCTAGTGGGATAAAGCTTTGTGATGGTTGGTAGTGTTACCCTTCTTGCTATTCTTTCTGTGACCAACAGTTTTGGAGGGAGACCGGCTTAATGACCAATGTTGAGAATTAATTATACAAATCATTGAAGGCTTGTTATTGTTATGGTGTAAATTTCAATAAATTTTTCTCTGTTCAACAGATCTTCTATAATTATTTTAGGGTATATGCTCAATTTAATTCTTTTATGATTGACTGAGTCATTTTAGTTTAAGAAATTGTCAATTCGGAGTCAAAAGTCCATCAAATAGTTTTCCGTTAAACAGCATGACTGGTGATGCGAATAGTTATAGTAATGCCAATGCTGGGGCCCATCCTCTTAATAGGCACTACAAGCATTAATTAGCAATTCACAATAATCACAGTAGCAATATGGCAAAGTAATATATGTGTACTCTATTGACAAATGAAGTACTCAATTGATATATAAAGCAAGAATCAATGAAACAGTAGACCGATACCACCCTGACTTCAAGGGAGGTCTGCACTATCAATTATCAAATAGCAACATAATTCCTATCCTTTTCTTGCACTATAATTCCCTTTTTATATCACAACTCATTTTCCAATCTGTTGTAACTAATTGACCTTAGCACAAGCTAATAATTTTCTGTGATGCACCACTATTTACTTCTCGTAACCTTTCATCTGTATGGGTGGTTTTCTCATCATTTTGTTACTTGGGTTTTCTATATAATGATTTCATTAGGCTGTTTCTCCTTTTTTTTTTTTTTGGTCCCAGCATTGGCATTATTATTACTATTTGTAGGCATACAAAGAATTGTGTTTAGATATTCTAAAGTGAAAAAATTAATAAGTGATAAGTAAGGTAATCACTATTGAATTTGTAATTTTATGAAATGTATGTTTTATTATCTTAATTTAAGAGTGATTAATTATTACTTTACTACTTTAGTCATTGCATGATTAATTTTCAAAAAGTTAAATTACTCTATTAGTCATTAGATTCTATAATTTTTTTTTTTAAAATTTACAATAAGTTCTTACATTTTAAAAGTTTTTCATTTAGCTTCTATACTAAATTTAAATTTGTAATTAGACTATTTTTAACCGTAAATATTACACAAATGTTTTAATTCATATTTACCACTAATAAATATGCTAAGTATATTTATTAAACTAAACTTTTTTTTTGTGTGACTAACTAAACAGTTTTAGAACAGTAATAGTGTAATTATAAATTAAAAATAGGTGTAAGATTTAATTACAAATTTTTAAAATATAAAAATTTAATTATAAATTTAATAAAATTATAAAGATTAACAGTCTAATTTAACCTTTTGAAAAATCTTACCTTCTTTTAACTAACATCTCTCTCGTGTCCAATATCGTTATTGTATCACAATATGAATGGAATAGAACAAAAGCTTTTGTTTATCCTTGAAACAGTTAATTCTAGTAAGATGCAAATGTGTTAAGTGTCACATGACACAAAAGGATTGGTACTAATTTGGTTATGTTGATGTCATGCAACATGGCACTCATGTAACACTTGTTGGTAGTCAAAATTAAAATGATTTATGTGAAATACAGGAGGCATAGGTCAATCTTGTGAGTATGTATGTGGAATATACATTATTACATTATATAATAAAGGGGAATTTTGTCATTTTGTTATCCAATTTTCATTTACTGTTTTGATTTTGTATTCTTCTTCGGAACTTACTATTTTGCTTCTGCATTCTCCCCGTGTTTTTTTTTTTTTTTTTTTTTTTTACTTGGGCGCACATGTCATTAGTTGATTGTTACACATAATTCTCAATTGTCTATGATGTTTAAGGTAAAAAGTAAAAACAATGTTATGGTTAATCTGTGATTTGCATATCTGTTTAGATAACTAAAATTAGTTAATTCATTAAATAATGTGGATTTGGATAAACTCAGGTAAATTCTTTAAACTTGTAAAATTAGTTAATTCAATTGAATTTATTTGTTTACTCCCTGAAACTATCTATCTGTTATTGGCTCCATAGTGAACTTGTATAACAAAATACCGCCAATTAATTAAGTTGCATATTCACCTTCTAAACTATTATTTTTATTTGTAAAATAGAGAGAACGATCAACATGCATACACGTTAATCACAGTGACTTGTTGGGCAATTGTTTTTGACATATGGGGACTCTTTTCTGAAATTTCAAACTATTGAGTTTTTTGAATTTTACCAAATATGAAAACAAATTATAGAATTAGAAATTGATGCGTGAAATTTTTGGTTTTTTTTTTTAAATTGCAATAAAAAATTGGAAGGTGAAATTTCTATTTCTATACTACACCGCATAGGAGCGAAACTAGCATAAAATTTGAGGAGGGGTCAAAGTTTAATTTTTAAATATAAAAAATTAAAATAAAAATTTAAAAAGAGCTAAACCAAAATTTACATACAATTTATAAAAAAAAAAAAAATAAAAAATCTAGGAATTGTGCCTTTTCCAATGAGAAGCTCTGCCCCTGATTCTATACATTCGTAAAACATAAAAATACATCATTTTCTAATAAAACACTAGATTTATGATAAAAAAAAATAAATAATTTGTGGACTTGTTCTATTATGATACATAGTTAAAAATGATAGAAAAATTGTAAAGTATACTGATATATATATTAGTATTTCAATAATTTTTAATTGTTGAATTTAATTATAAAAAATATATAATATATATAATTAAAATTAATAATTAAAAATTACTGAAATATTAATGTAGTGATATATTTGAAAGTTTTGCAAAAGGATAGTTACTATTAATATAATAAGCAGGTTATGTCAGTTCATCAGAAGCATTAATAGTTTTGTCGTTGATGGATACCAGACCTATATATTTATGATTCAGTTTGTGCCCCTTCTATTTTTCTAATTAGCTTCTTCCTGCTTTTTATTTAGGTTGCCTTTTTTCAACATTTTAATCTTTATATAGCTGAATCAAAAATATGAGACTGCTATACATAATAAGTAATAATTAAGGGCCTTCTCTCATATTATTGTTTGTGCCTTACAGCAAAGTAGCAAAATGGGTGGGCGAGCTAGCTATGATGCCATTGCTAACTTATTATATTATTATTCCAAGAGAGTGCACATGCATTTGATAGGTACATTTCAAAATTGCAGATCTCACATGCTATATTATATAGCAATTTTTTTTCTCTATAAGTCCTCTTTAGTGTTTTTTTTTTTTTTAAATTGGTTATGAACCATGATCCAAGAACATAAATATGGTTAATAATTAATCTCTTGTGTCTTTTCCACGTGATCATAGAAACAACTCTATGATTAACAGTTCGACCATCCCATCTTGCTTCAATTTGATAAGAAAACCAAACCCAATCAAAGAAATTAAAGCGTATGTTTTGCTAACAAAAGTGGTTGTCTTTTTAAGGTGCTGGTTAAGATTTTCAATAACCAAAAAATAAAATAAATACTAGAGCGCATAATAAAAAATTAAACAGCAGTATTGGATATAATTTTTTTGATATAATAAGAACAAGTGATATATTACTTAAAATACAAAATTATATAAAAAAGAACATTAACATATAAATGTCACTAATTTTAGATTTGAAGCAATAAAATAGTACTTCATTTAAATACATATTAATTAACTGACTTCACAAGATTTGATGTTTATATATAAGAATCAATTTGTATCTATTTAATAATACACATACACAGTTGTTAAGAGGTACTTGTACTTTTGGCTTTTTTATATAATTAAACATTAGAAAAGCTTTTATTCCATAATACGCACCATTTTAAACTGATCCTAAAATACGCACGCCCAATTTGTGCATAGCAGTCGCGAAATGGAGTTTCCCTTAAAATCATGTGTGACCCCACGAAATGGCGCAATCGCAGCAGCTTTCTCCATTTCCTTTCTGCCATCAACGAAATGGAGCTAAGTCAATGACGGCGCACACGAGGTGGTGCACCTCAGGGGCAGTTCATGCGAATTGGCCAACCTGTTGGCGGCGCCAACGAAATGGAGAACCTCGTGCGTGGCACCCACGAAAAGGTGTGGTCAAAGTACATGTTGCAGAAAACCTTACCTCACATACATTGGCTATGTTGGGAGGCATGAGACACTTGGGAAGGGATCCAAGACCATTATAAAAGAGTTGTGGGGAGGAGACCTCATGCACGGTTGAATTGAAGGGAACATATGGTTAAAAAAAAATTTGTATAAGTGGTAAAAGGAAGGTAGGAGAAGTTGGTAGTGCTGAAAAAGAAATTTTAATATGAGTGGGGGAGGGGTAACGCAAAGGAGAACTTGAACCGGTTGGACGAACATCATATAGCGGAACATTTATTCCATAAGGTTAGTTTACGTCATTAAGTTGATAGTTGTCGTTAGCGATTATTCGACATAATTTTTTCCACGTTTAAAAATTTTTGTAACGTATTTTGAATTATTGTATTTCTTGCTACCTTCTGTTGCAGCCGACACATGTCCTTACTCCTAATGGCACGCTCGTCGATGTTTTCATGGTGGATCCTGCAGATCCAAGCATGGAAATTAGGCGGCAGAGGCTTGATCCTTATCTGAGACGCACGGGATTTTACCACGCTTCTTTGATCAAGCGCTTTGAGTATGACAATCCACTTATTAGTGCCTTCGTTGAACGATGGTGACCGGAGACACACACCTTTCACCTCCCTTGGGGCGAGTGTACGATAACCCTGGAGGATGTAGCAATGCAGTTAGGGTTACCTGTTGATGGTCAGCCCGTTAGTGGTACTTTGAGATCATGGAGCAAGTTTCACCAAAGAGATATTTGGGAATGGTGTCATGAACTTCTAGGTGAGGTTCTCGCCGGCCACGTAGGGACAACAAAGTTCAACATAAAGCTGAAGTGGCTCAGAGAACTCGTCTTCAGCAGATGCCACTTGACTTAGAAGATAATGGCCTCATGCAGTACACACGGTGTTACATACTTTACTTGTTGGGGAGGAGTGCTTCTTCCAGACAAGGCGAACAACACGGTGCATGTTCGATATCTGCCGTTATTGGGTGACTATGATGCCATCTGCACCTACAGTTGGGGGAGCGCCGTCCTCTATTGGTTATATCGTGCTATGTGCTTAGCAACAGACACAAGTGTTGAGGGTATGGCTGGTTGTCATACGTTGCTCATGTCGTGGATATACTACAGATTACCTTTCTTCGCACCGAATGTCACGACAGCGTATAGTTTTCCTTTAGCCACGAGGTATGGTATATGTCTTCCCACTTTGTGACTTTTATCAGATATCCTTTGCTGTTGGAAGTTTTTTTTTTTTTTTAATTTTCTCCTTGTCGAACAGGTGGGCAGGCAAAAAAGGACAAATGACTATGCTGAGCAGCGCTTATTAAGACACCGTCTAAGGTTGGACAATCTGCAGGTGGATGAGGTTGGTGCTGGTTGTTATTAATGTGTTACCAATAACTGTGTATATGCCTTTAGTGACTGGGTTTCTTTCATGTGTAGTTTGTTTGGCAACCGTACATGGACCCCCAGATTCTCTATAGAGTTCCGGCTGATTTCCTTGGCCACCCACATGGAGACTTTTATACGGCCGTTGTGCCTCTCATATTTTTCAGGTGGATTGAGATCCTAAATGTTGACCGAGTGTTGCGTCATTTTGAGGGAAAGCAAGGATCAACCTCTCTTATATTGTACCTTTCCATCTACAGTCGGCCGCAATGATGACGATGGTGGCGTTAGACTATCTGAGTGGTTGAATTGGCAGCAATGATGATATAGGCTGCCATTGATTGCGAAATGGTCCAGTCAAAAGAAATGCAGGAATACCTGGCAAGCTTGCAGGCATGATATCGCGCCTTCTACGACTCGCCCCAATCACTATAACGATCCTTTGCTGATTTGGCCTTTCTTTGTCTTTGTGTGCTATTTTTTTATTTTCTTGTCAGACACTTGTAACCCTGTCGGTACGCTGGATTGCCACTGGATTGGCGGAACAAAAAATAACACTGTCTCTCGTATAGAAATCCTTGCAATCACCTTT